>NC_036848.1:1752253-1758333 GCF_002910315.2 Salvelinus sp. IW2-2015
GAACAGTAACCGAGGCTGTTTGCTAACTCGACCCAGACTACCCAGAACATTTTTGAAGCAGTAAACGGCGAGGATGGCTACTCGACGCAGGACTACCAGACATTTTGAACAGTACTCGGCTACTCGACCAGGACTACGAGACATTTTGAACAGTAACAAGAGGGCTGGCTACTCCGACAGGACTACGAGACATTTTGAACAGTAACGAGGGCTGGCTTACTCGACAGGACCTAGCAAAGACATTTATGAACAGTAACCGAGGCTGGCTACTCGACCAGGACTACAAGACATTTTTGAGCCCAGTAACCCGAGGCTGGCTACTCCGACAGGCACTACGAGACATTTTGACAGCTACGAGGCTGGCTACTCCGACCAGGACTACGTAGTTTACATTTTGAAGCAGTAAACCGAGGCCTGGCTCCTCGACAGGACTACGAGACCTTTTGAACAGTAACGCGAGGCTGGCTACTCGACCAGGGACTACGAGACCATTTTGAACAGTAACCGAGGCTGGCTACTTTCGACAGGACTACGAGACATTTGAACAGTAACGAGGCTGGCTTACTCGACCAGGACTAACGAGCATTTTGAACAGTAACCGAGGCTGGCCTACGTCGCCAGGACTACGAGGACATTTTGACGCTCAGTAACCGAGGCTGGCTACTCGACCAGGACTACGAGACATTTTGAACAGTAACCGAGGCTCGGCTACTCGACAGCGACTACGAGACATGTTGTGAACAGTTAACCGAGGCTGGCTACTGACCAGGACCTACGAGACATTTTGAAGCAGTAACCGAGGCTGGCTAACTCGACCTAAGGGACTAACGAGACATTTGTGAACAGTAACGAGGCTTGGCTACTCGACAGGACTACAAGACATTCTCTCACACAGTAACCGAGGCTGGCTAACTCGACCAGGCCTACCAGACATTTTGAACAGTAACCGACGGCTGGCTACTCGCCAGGCCTAACAAGACATTTGAACAGTAACCGAGGCTGGCTACTCGACCAGGACTACAAGACATTTTGAACAGTAACCGAGGCTGGCTACTCGAACCAGGACCCTACAAGAACCATTTTTGAACCGTAACGGAGGCTGGCTACTCGACCAGGACTACAAGACATGTTTTGAAGCAGTAACCGAGGCTGGCTAACTCGAACCAGGACTACAAAGACATTTGAACAGTAACCGAGGCTTGGCTACTCGACCATGGACTACAAGACATTTTGAACAGTAACCGAGGCTGGCCTACTCGACCCCGCGACTACAAGAAACCGTTCTTTGGAAGCAGTAACCGAGCCTGGCTACTCGACGCAGGACTACAAGACAATTGTTTGGACTACAGTAACCGAGGCTGGCTAATCGACCAGGACTACAAGACATTTTGAATCCGTAAACCGAGGCTGGCTACTCGACCAGGGACTACTAAGACATTTTGAACAGTAACGAGGTCTGCTACTGAACTCAGGACTACAAGACATTTTTGAACAGTAACCGAGGCTGGCTACCTCGAACCAGGACTACAAGACATTTTGAACATTAACCGACGCTGGGCTAACTCGCCGAGGTGCCTACAGACATTTTTGACAGTAACCGAGGTGTGGCTACTCGCACGCATGGCCTACAAGACATTTTTGAACTAGTAACCGAGGCTGGCCTACTCGACGCAGGACTACGAGCATTTTGAACTAGTAACCGAGGCTGGCTACTCGACCAGGCCTACAAGACATTTTGAACAGTAACTGAGGCTGGCTACTCGACGAGGCCTACAAGACATTTTTGAAGCAGTAACCGAGGCTGGTACTCGACCAGGCCTACCGGTTACATGTTTGAGGCAGTAAACGGAGGCTGGCTACTCGCAGGACTACCAAGAACATTTTTTGACGCAGTAACCGAGGCTGCTGATCGAACACCAGGCCTACAGGACATTTTGAGCCAGTACCGAGGGCTGGCTCACTCGACAGGCCCTACAAGTAATTTCTGAACAGTAACGAGGCTGGCTACTCGACAGGCCTACAAGACATTTTGAGCAGTGAGGAGCCGAGGCTGGCTGACTCGACCAAGGCCTACAAGTCATTTGAACAGTAACCGATGGCTGGCTTTACTTCCGACCAGCCTACAACAGACAATTTTGAGCAGTAACCGAGGCTGGCGTACTCGATCAGGCCTAGCAACTACATTTTGAACAGTAACCGAGGCCGGCTCTCGACCAGCCTACAATACATTTTTGAGGCAGTAAACGAGGGCTGCTACTCGTGACCCAGGGACTACAAGACATTTTGAGCAGTAACCGAGGCTGGCTAGGGCTGGCCAGATAATTATTTTTTCTTATTTTGTTTTAAGTGGATCGTTGAGATAAAGATTTCTCTGTCGTTCGGTGTGTGTTGGGTAAGTCCTGGGTGTGTTGGGTCGTCTGGTGTGTTGGTTGGGCTCGTCTGGGTGATGTGTTGGGTCGGTCTGGTGTGTGTTGGTCGTCCTGGGTGTGTGTTGGGTCGTCTGGGTTGTTGGGTCGTCTGGGTGTGTGTGGGTCTTCTGGGTGTGTGTTTGGGTCGTCTGGTTGTGTGTTGGTCGTCTGGGGTGTTGTTGGGTCGTCTGGTGTGTGTCTGGGTCGCTCGGTGTGTGTTGGGTCGTTGGGTGTGTGTTGGGTGTCCTGGGTGTTGTGTTTGGGTCGTGCTGGTGTGTTGTTGGGTCGTCTTCGGTGGTGTGTTGGTCGTCTCGGGTGTGTGGTTGGGGTCGTCTCGGTGTGTGTTGGGTCGTCTGGGTGTGTGTTTGGCGTCGTCTTGGGTTGTGTTGGTTTGGGTCGTCTGGGTGGTGTGTTGGGTCCGTCTGGTGTGTGTTTGGTGTCTGCGGTGTGTGTTGGGTCTTCTGGGTGTGTGTTGGGTCGTCTGGGTGTGTGGTTGGGTCGGTCGTGGGTGTGTGTTGGGTGCGTTCTGGGTGTGTGTATGGGGTCGTCTGGGTGTGTGTTGGGTCGTCTGGGGTGTGTGTTGGGTCGTCCGGTGTCTCGGTTCATACAGTAATACTCATCAGCCCCCCCCCCGCAGGCGATGGCTGCAAGTGAAAAAGGCTGGATGTTGGGAGGTCCTGGCTGGCTGAACACCATATGGTCCTGCGGTTGTGAGTCCGGTTGGGACCGCACTGCCAATTCCTCGTAAAACGAAAGTTGGAGGAAGCTTATGGTTAGAGCAATAACATTAAATTCTCTGGCAATAGCTCTGGGTGGACGTTCCCGCAGTCAGGCATGTGTTGTGTGACAGTAAACTGCCACATATTAAAAGTGGTTTTTTACGTCCCCAGCACAAGGTGCACGCTGTGTAATGATATGCTGTTAATGCAGCTTCTTGATTTCACCAACCTGTCAGCTGGATTGTGATTCATATGGTTGGCAAAGGAGAAGTGCCCATACAGGAATTAAAGACATTTTGTGCCCAAATTTGAGAGAAATAAACTTTTTGTGCGATTTGGGAACATTTCCTGGGATCTTTTATTTTCAGCTATGAAACATATGACCAACACTTTACATGTTGCCTTTATATTTTGTCTCGTGTACACTCAAAACAACGTTCCTTAATAATTTTGGTCAATATATCCAACCACAACTAAAGATCAAATTCATTTCTGTATTTATATAAACGGTCTAACCATAAGTACCACACTTGGCAATTGTTTCTTGTAGAATGACCTATAAGAAAGTTCCGTTCTGGGGTGTGTTTTCATATGTTCGATTGAACGTTTGCTACGTTGCATAACATGTTGTACTGAATGACACGTTTCCCCAAAAGCATTGGGAAAATAAGTTTCCAATCCATCATTCAATCAAATTCTAGTGCATGACGTGTGTGTGTAGTGTGTGTGTGGTGTGTGGTGGTTGTGTGTGTGTGTGGTGTGTGTGTGTGTGTGTGTTGTGGTGTGTGTGTGTGTGTGGTGGTGTGTGTGTGTGTGTGTGTGTGGTGTGTGGTGTGTTGGTTGCGCGTGGTGTGGTGTGGTGTGGTGTGGTTGTGGTGTGTGGTGTGTGTGGTGTGGACAGCTTGCCATCCTGTGGGGCATCAGTTGAAAGCTCCAGTCTGACAGCTGGCTCTACCAAATGGGATTTTCCTGTAGATTACAACTTTGTATCATCTGACCAACACCAATCATACAGAATACACTAACCATGAAATTTAAACTGCCTCGTTGATATCTTTAGAACGCGCTGCTTCTCCCCTTTTTTCTTGTCTCTTAACCATGCCAATTTAGAGCATTATCCTGTTAGGTCGCGACAAAACTGAGGGCGCTTTCCATGTGCCTGAAGCGCGCGCGCCGCTGTGCGTCCAGGTCCAACGGGGAAGTGGCCCGGACACCGTAATTCATCAGTTGCTAAATGTCATTGGTAACGGGATTAGTAACGTGTCCATGTAAATATACATTTAGATGCCCATCCCGACGAGCCCTTGCTGCAAGGCAATCATTTTAGTTGACTTAATTAAACTTTATGTATAGTAAGTTACATTTTTAACATGAACCTATATTTGGTATCTAAGCATTATTGCAAAATCACCTGGGGGGTTCTATCCTGCCTCCTTTCCTGTCCAATTTTACTGTAGTACGTCAATGGTCTTTGTGCCAATGGCACCCCTATTTTAGTGCTCTACTTTTTGGGAAGGGCTCCTATGGTCAAAAGTAGTGCACTCTATAGGGAATAGGGTGCCATTTGGGACTTAGAAAACAATCTTTATGATCTTCAGTCTCCTAATGAGAAATAAACAAGAAGTATCAGCCTCTCCTGTTCAGTCCATTAACTCTTCTGTTACAGCGTGTTGTGGATCCTGAACTGTATTGAGACAGAGAGGAGCGGAATGATGACGACGTTTAATCATCTTAATGGTCCAATTACACAGACAGCTGTCGTTGTGCTGCATAGCAATGGTTGTAGCTTCACCGGCAGTTACCTAGCAACAAGAGAGGTTACATACAGAGCACATTGCAGAATAGCTGTACTCATACAGCAATGACTACATTAAAATGGAATAAATGTGTCACTTTTTTTGCTGTTAACTACATTTTGACTTTAAAAAAGGGGGGTTTGACTGTGTGTGTGTGTCTGTGTGCGGGTGTGTTTATGCATGCAAGTGTGTGCATAGCCTAAACATGTGTCTGTTAGTGTGCCCTCGAGGTCAGATAGGCTAACGTACTGGTATTTCCATAGGGAATCACTTAAATCGACCAGTTTTTCTAGGAAAGGTTTCCACTAATCATAGAACATCCATCAATTTAAATTAATTCATTAATGGAGGGTGGAGGGAGGGAGCATTAGAAAAATGGGGAGAGAGAGATGGAGGGAGAGAGCATTGGGAAAAAGGGGGAGAGAGAGAGATGGAGGGAGGGAGCATTAGAAAAAGGGAGAGAGAGAGAGATGGCGGGAGCATTAGAGCGAGAGAGGAAGAGAGCAAGATTTGTGACCTGTTGCCACAAGAAAAGGGCAACCAGTGAAGAACAAACACCATTGTAAATACAACCTATATTTATGTTTATTTATTTTCCTTTTTGTACTTTAACTATTTGTACATCGTTACAACACGGTATATATACATAATACGACATTTGAAATGTCTTTATTGTTTTGGAACTTTTGTGAGTGTAATGTTTACTGTTAATTTTTTATTGTTCATTTCACTTTTGTTTATTATCTACTTCACTTGCTTTGGCAATGTTAACATATGTTTCCCATGCCAATAAAGCCCCTTAAATTGAATTTGAGWGAGAGAGATGGAGAGAACATTAGAGAGAGAAAGGAAGAGAAAGGGGGAGATGGGGGTGACATTAGAGAGGAAGAGAAATGGGGGGAGAGAGAGATGGAGGGAACATTAGAGAGAGAGGAAGAGAAAGGGGGAGAGAGACCACACTTTCATAAACAGTCCCAATTTTCTGCTTCTGCGCTTTTCACTGCCTTTTCCCTTAATATTCTGTCTCTCTCTTCACACTCTGTCTTCATTTCTGTCTCTCTCTCTCTATCTTGTGCTCTCTCTTCTGTCTCACTCGATATCTGACTTTTGCCATTCTCTTTTTTAATGTATTCTCTCGTCTCTCTCTCACTCACCAA
>NC_036848.1:1760640-1781063 GCF_002910315.2 Salvelinus sp. IW2-2015
TCCAATTCAATTCAATTCAATTCAATTGACTTTATTGACATGGCAAGTTCATTATTACTTACATTGTCAAAGTATACATATCGAAAAATAAAAATAAAATAAAAATTTATATTTATATATATATGTARAATATATMTATATTTATATATAAATAAATGGTGGGACCAACAGCAATAATAATAGTAGTAGTGGACATGGGATTACCATTAACATCAACTACAACTCTCTCTCTTTACCAAAGCCACCTGCGTTCTACCCACTTGCCACTTCCCAAGTGGACTCATAATCGTCCAACCGACCAGCCTTCACTCCACTAACTCTGCCATTTCCATTGTCTCCCAGAGCTTCTAATTCCTTTCAATCTAATCCTGTTGTTATTCAACTGACACACAGGAGACTTGAGTCTTTGTTAGTAACAATCCATGACTTAACACACTTGTCAGTCCTCCTGTTTAAATAATGATAAAGATGTCCTATTTCAGTGGAGATGCTCCACTGACCACTCAGATAGATCTTAAGCTGAAGATAGGTGGCTTTGAACAGAGATTCTTATTAGAAGAGCAGGAGAGTGTAAATATGTAACCGTTCTTCTTTACATCCGAACACAGAGCTTCCCAATGCTCCAGTTGGCTTCATTATAGCTCTGCATGGGTAATGCACTGTAATCTATTCAGCATAGTGGTGTGTTTGTGTGTTTGTGTGTGGTGTGTGTGTGTGTGTGTTTGTGTGTGGTGTGCGTGTGTGTGTGGCATGGGTAATGCACTGTAATTATTCAGGTGGAGGCTGGGGGGCTAGTGTGGTGTAAGATAACATGTGTAGGAGACAGAGGAGATGTTTCTGGTATGAAAGGTATCTCTCTCCCACAGCCACATATCCATTAGCACTAAAGCAGGGGATTGTATGTGCAAATGTCAACAAGATCTCACGGTTTGACCCATTTCCCTTCGGATTCTGACGTGTATACACATTTCTCCAAACGTCAAATGTCGAAGCGCTGCTGCAGACGTCAACATGCGTGGTGTTTTGGACACCCTGGGTTGCTSCTCCTTTATGTGGCTCCTCCTGCATTCATCCTGAATGGTTAAAGCTGCAAAATATGTCACTTTTTTGGGGCGACCTGACCAAATTCACATATAAATGTGAGTTATAGATCTGTCATTCTCATTGAAAGCCAGTCTAAGAAGCGGTCGATCTGTTCTATGTGTACTATTTCTATGCTTCCCGTTCTTAAGTTTCGTTTTTGTGCWCCAGCTTCAAACAGCTGAAAATACAATATTTATGGTTATGGAAAATATATTTCACAGCGGTTTAGATGGTACAGTTATTTTCTACACTTTACTTGCTTGTTTTATCACATTAACTGAAATTAGAATTTAACTATTAGAATTTTAGCAACCAGGAAATGGCTGAACGATTTCTGCACAGTGCTTCTTTAAGTTAAGGTTTGGGATAGGGTTAAAACAACAACCACAACAACAACAACACCAGGAGTGTCCACAACACCCTAGCAAAACACAAGCCTACTTGATGGTAATAGTGCTCACCGTTGCCCCTGTGGGCGGGTTTCAAAGGCCTCTCCCGACGTCCTCGGGACATGGACGGATGTCCAATTTTGAAGTGAATCTTGAGCGACCTGGCTGCAAATGGGACCAGGGATTACATGTGTATTGACAAAATGCAGACACACACACATGCACACAAATGCCCAAACACATGCGCACACACACACACCCACACACAGGACAAATCGATACGCATACCACACAACCACACCACCCACACGACAACACATACACACACACACACACACACACACACACACACACACACACACACACACACACACACACACACACACACACACACACACACACACACACACACACACACACACAACACACACACTGGGGGATTTTATATAGGGTAGGTGTGTGTGTGTGTGTGTGTGTGTGTGAGGGAAAGTTCCCAGTGGTGATTGATATTAGATCCAGAAAGACCCGGCACCAACGGCATCTCAACTTCATCTAATTAATCAGACTGGTTGCTCCACTCATCCTTCATCATCTCGCTCTCTCTCCCACCCCCCTCTCTCTCTGTCTCTCTTTCTCTCTCTTTCTGTCTCTATTGCTCTCTCATTCCTCTCTTTCTGTCTCTCTCTTTATCTCCCCCCCTCTCTCTCTCTCTGTCTTTTTCTATTTATTCCCTCTCTCTCTCTCTCTGTCTCTCTCTCTCTTTTTCCCCTCTCTCTGTCTTTGTCTCTCTTTCCCCTCTCGGTCTCTCTCTGTCTTTCTCTATTTATTTCCTCCCTCACTCTTTCTTCCTCCCTTTTTTCCCCTGCCTGTCTCAGTCTCTCTCTCTACCCCACTTCCCTGATCCCTATCTGTCATTCTCAGTCTCTCCCTCTGCCCCACTCTCCTGATCCATGTATCTCATTCTCAGTCTCTCCCTCTGCCCCACTTCCCAACTCTCCTGATCCATATCTGTCATTCTCAGTCTCTCCCTCTTATCCCATTTCCCAACTTTCCTGATCCATATCTGTCATTCTCAGTCTCTCCCTCTGCCCCACTTCCCAACTCTCCTGATCTGTCTTCCTCTGTATCTTTAGCCTCCCCTCTCACCCTCATCACTCTCTCCCCTCAATGTATTCCTCTCTCTCCTGCTGTCTATAGGCCTACAACTTTAACATGTATTACCTAAATCAGTGAGCCCATACCTTACTGTCACCCGGAAAAAAACGTATATGCTGGAACTGTACAATGTCATTCATTCATAATTCATGATTTTCTAACTGACCATTGCCAGTAGGCTGCACTGTGGTGGTTGGAGTAAACGTCACAGCGAGCGTTCAAAACGCGTTTGCCGCGTGTAGTTTTGAAGATCCAGGCTGCGGCAATCTGTATTGGGAGGAGCTAGTGCTAAAGCGGCGCGTCAGAACCAGCGGCAGGAATACTACCGAGTCCATATGCGCATTAAAGTTCCTTCTGTTCGAGGAGACAAGACGAGGAGGACTTTGCTTGGTTAACGAAAGGAAGGAAGAACCCGAAGTGGTACTCTGATGTGCATCCGAGGAGGCTGGCAGGGAAACGGTGGAATGATTTTAGCCAGTCAGGCTTGACGCATAATCCTACCCCCGCCCCAGCCACACTGTTCGTTAGAGAGAGTCTTGCCTGCTTCAACTCAATTCCTCACCAGAGAAGATTTACGGAGGACTGCTGTCTGATTCACACGCCCGCATACCTGGGAAAGGCAATGTCTTTGACCCATTCCACTGCATAGCAGAGGAGGTGGCACTATATGAAAACATTTTGTCCATTTTAAATTACATAGGCTATTTTCGTCTTTTTTTGTAAAGACACAATTGGATAGGTCTGTTATTCCACTATTTAATGCGCTCCGAGACGTGGACGGAAGTTGCCAATATGGCTTTTTGATCATTCCATTATAGCTACCGGAGAGTTGGAGTCATGATGACAGCGCTCCCGTTGGTCTCGCGGCCCGCCTGCTGCTGATGGTAACGTCTAGGATGTCTTTTAACGGTCTCAGGATCCAGAACCAACCGATTTATCAATGGAGGAGGAGACTGACACCCGCAAGATCAACAACAGCTTCCTTCGCGACCACAACTATGCTACTGAAGGTATGCATCGAAAAACTATTCTTCACTACATATGTACACTGCACGGTTTATTTCATAGAGTATGTAGGCCGAGTATTCCGCATATCGGTCATGATGAGGGATTGATTGACTTATCCCTATCAGAAGAATACTTAGTGACATTATAGTGTCCCGACCCGGACACTTATCGATCTTGCGTGGTGTCATGTAGACTACCGATTGTTTCGGATGCGCATTTATGGAGAGTGGCGGTCTACTGGTCTGGCCTACTCCCTACCCACTGGGCCCAAACTGGTTGAATCAACGATGTTTCCACATCATTTCAATGGAATTACTTTGAACCAACGTGGACTAGACGTAACATTTACGTCTGTGCCCAGAGGGGAGTCTCTCCTGCTCCATATTTAGAAACTGATAGTACCGATCTAGATATCCGTTTCACTGACTGGACTGACTGAATGAATGAATGGGCTACGAATGGTACGTGAAGCGGCCTTGAATGAGTCAGTAAATATACTGTGTGTGTGTGAGCAGAGAGGGGGGGGGCGGGGGGGGGGTGGTATCTGTGAGGTGGATCATTCTTAGAAAGTGTGACTGGATTCACAGCAACCAGGACAGAGTACAGCCTCCTACAGTGCTGTATTTTACCGCCAGTGGCTGGCCTGTGTCTGCCTCTCTCTGTCTGGCTAATTGATTAGTCCAGTGATTTACTGAATATCATTAGCTCCATCGTTAGCCCTGATCTAATTAACGATAGCCCCAGTCACTGAATCACGTCTATTGATTAACCAGAACTAACTGATGCTAATGTAACTGATTGCCTGTGAGTCTAACCTGTTGGAACCAGTCTGATCGTGAGATATCTAACCACGTGAAGTGAAACAGAATGGGTGAGCTAGTCCTCTGTCTGGTTCTACGAGGCTATGTGATACCAGTCTCTCGGTCCCAATGGAAAGGATGAATGGTAGCCATCTCCCTAGGACCGTCTGGATATGTGAAAACCAGTCTCTGGTCCCAATGGGAAGGATGAATGGTAGCCATCTCCCTAGGACCCGTCTGGATATGTGAAACCAGTCTCTGGTCCCCCAATGGAAGGATGAATGGTAGCCATCTCCCTAGGACCCGTCTGGATATGTGAACCGTCTCTGGTCCCCAATGGAAGGATGAATGGTAGCCATCTCCCTAGGACCCGTCTGGATATGTGAAAACCAGTCTCTGGTCCCAATGGAAGGATGAATGGTAGCCATCTACCTAGGACCCGTCTGGATATCCAACCCCTTATCTCCCTCTGCGTCTCCTGCATCAGACCTCCCTAACAGAGTCTCTTTTTGTCACTCAAACTCAATGTCAAAGGGCTTTATTGGCATGGGAAACATGTGTTTACGTTGCCAAAGCAAGTGGAATAGACACAAAGGGAATAAACAACGGAAATAGACAATCAGAAATTGACATTAAACATTACACTCACAAAAGTAGTAAAATAATATAGACATTTCAAATGTTATATAATTGGCTATGTGCAGTGTTGTAAACAATTTTCAAGTAGTTGAATTATAAAAGGGAAAATAAAATAAACAGATAAATATAGTTTTCTATTTACAATGGTGTTTGTTCTCCCACTTTTCTTGTGGTAACAGGTCACAAGTCTTGCAGGTCTTGGCCTCGCCGAGTGGCACAGCGGTCTAAGGCACTGCATCTCAGTGCTAGCGTCGTCACTACAGACACCCTGGTCGAATCCAGGCTGTTTCACAACTGGCTGTGATTGGGAGTCCCATAGGGTGGTGCACAATTGGCCCAGCATCATCCGGGTTTGGCCGGGTTATGGCCATCATTGTAAATAAGAATTTGTTTTTAAACTGACTTGCTTAATAAAAAAATAAACTGTGATTGTATGAAGAGTTTATCAAGATTGGATTTGTTTTCAAATTCTTTGAGGGTCTGTGTAATCTATGGAAAATATACAGTATGTTTCTCTTTCTCTCTCTGGACAACACTGAGACCTCTATAGACCGGCAGACAGGAGCGGGAGGGTGGGTGGGCGGGTGGTGGTTAATCCAGGTGATAAATAAAGGGTGTATCTCCTCAGCTTTAGAGGCCTGTCTGTCTCGTCCGTGTGGGAGAGCTCACATGGAAGAGCCCCATCTTTGTGTTTTTATAGCTTCAATTTACAGTTGAATCATCAAGCCTAAATAACTCATTATAGAGACTGTGGTGTGTGTGTGTATATGTGTGTGTGTATATGTGCGTGTGTGTGTGTGTATATGTGTGTGTGTATATGTGTGTGTGTGTATATGTGTGTGTTGTATAGTGTGTGTGTATATGTGTGTGTGTATATTGTTTGTGGTGTGTATATGTGTGTGTGGTATATGTGTGTGTGTGTAATATGTGTGTGTGGTAATGTAATGTGTTGTGTGTGTGTGGTTATATGTTGTGTGTATATGTTGTGTGTGTATAGGTGTGTATATATAGTGTGTGTATATATGTGTGTGTGTGTATATGTGTGTGTTGTATATATGTGTGTGTATTTGTGTGTGTGTGTATATGTGTGTGTGTATATGTGTGTGTGTATATGTGTGGTAATATGTGTGTGTGTGTATATGTGTGTGTGTATATGTGTGGTGTGTATATATGTGTGTGTGTGTGTGTGTGTATATGTGTGTGTATATGTATGTGGTATATGTATATGTGTGTGTGTGGTGTGTGTGTGTGGGTGTGTGTGTGTGTGGTGTGTGTGTGGTGTGTTGTGTGTGTGTGTGTGTGTGTGTGTGTGTGTGGTGTGTGTGTGTGTGTGTGTGTGTATATGTGTGTATATGGTGTGTGTGTATATGTGTGTGTGTGTAATATGTGTGTATTGTGTGTGTGTGTATATGTGTGTGTGTGTGTTAATGTGTGTAACTAGTATATGTGTGTATATGATGTGTGTATATGTGTATAGTGTGTATTATGTGTGTGTGTATGTGTGGTCGTATATGTGTGTGTGTGTGTAATATCTGTGTGTGGTGTGTGTGTATATGTGTGTGTGTGGTGTTTGTTTGGTATGTGTGTGTGTAAATGTATGTGTATATGTGTGTGTATATGTGTGTGTATATGTGTGTGTATATGTGTGTGTATATGTGTGTGTATATGTGTGTGTATATGTGTGTGTACGTGGGGTCTAAGGGTTTTACAGCAGTATAGTTCAGTCTGCATCAGGGATCAGCCGGTAGGTGTCTGTGTTCAGTCTCCTCTCTGGCCTCTCACATCGTCAATCCACTATACTGGATACACACGCCTATTGTTGTTTCATTGTCCAGAAGTTCTTCCATTGGACATGTATACCATGTGCATCCCGTACATACGATTAATAACACTAGAAACGTAAGTCCGAGCTGAGGTCAGATCAGGTGTTGGTTATAGTTCCCTCAGGCACACACAGATCATTTTAAGGATGTTACATTTGAATAGTGTCACACGCTGACCTTTAGTTTGCACCAATCCCACGCCTCAGTGGGTTGTGTGTGTAGTGTCCAAGAGGTGTCCCCATAGGGACCCATGAGATCCCAATACCCATAATGACTTGCAGGAGGTCAAACTGTAAATGTGATTTTGCTGATTGAGAGAAGAAGAAACATCCTGTCATCAGTCACTTCTTGTCACCATGTTCTTAAAATGTCTCTGGCACATTCTACTAATACTGTTCTACTGCTTTTCAGTTCATGAACATTGGATGGACTGCGAGATGGAATATATACTTTACCCTGCATAATGGAGACAGATAGAAAGCTTAGGTGTTCATTTCATCACGCTGGGTTGGAAAGAAAGGCCTCCAGGGGCTGTAAAGACTGAGCAAAGGATCCTGGGAAAAAAAGAAAATTAACATTCCAGCTGATTTGCATTCAGAAACATACCATTCGAAGCATTGCAATAATGCTAATCATATAGTGATGAGGATGGCGGCCTCGCTTTTGTGTTAGCGTGTGTGTGTGTGGTGTGTGTGTGTGTTGTGGTGTGTGTGATGTGTGGGGTGTGTGTGTGTGTCGTGTTGCTGTGGTGTGTGTGTGATGTGTGTGTGGTGTGTGTGTGTGTGTGTGTGTGTGTGCGTGCCGTGTCTTGCGTGCGCGTCCTGGCAGTGTGTGGTTTAATGGACTGTGATACTTCTGCTACACTGTCTTCATATCACCTCACACACAATCATCCACCACCCCCCACACATCACTAACACACTCAAACACATTCAGAACACACAACAACTCAGACACACACAAACACACTCAGACACACACATACACACTCAGACAACACTATAACACCACTCAGACACACTCAGACACACAATATACACACTCACGACACATCTCAGACACCACAATACACACACATACACACACTGACAGACCATACTCAGACATACTCAGGACATACACACTCACAGCACACACAAGAAAGCTCTGTAAACAACAACATTGAAGATACTTATTGGGATGTGAGAACATGTTTTGAAGGAGATTATATAATCTCTCTTCCAGATTCCAGTCTGAAGGAGAATTGTAGCTTTTGGAGAAATGGTCAAGCAATATTTTGTTGCTTAAATCATTCAAACGTCAAATACACTATGAAGAGAAAATAATCAACAATAATCAACATGCCACAAAAACACCTAGCAAACACCCCACTGTAGTGATAAGAAACCACACACTATAGACATCCACCAATAGTGATAGAAACACAGCACTATAGAGCATCCACCATATGTATTAGAAAAACCACTACTATACTCGACATCCACCGTAGTGAGTAGAAACCAACACTATAGACATTCCACCGTAGATAGGTAAACCACTAATCTATCTAGACATCCACCATAGTGGTAGGTAAACCACAGCTAATAGACATCTCACGCGTAGTCGATAGAAACCCAACTATATTACAATCCACCCAATAGTGATAGAAACACGACTATAGACATCCAAATAGCTAGTATACAGAGAGACATAGAACAAACCACATATAGTAATAAACAAACCATAAGACAATACGTGGATAGAATAACCCACACTATAGACATCTCCACCCGTAGTGATAGAAACCAGAGAAGTGACAGTCGCTTGTAAGCTGATCAGAAACCAACACTATAGACATCCACGATTAGTCGTATAGAAACCAAACTGGTAGACTGATCTCGCATCCAAGAGAGTAGGTATGAAACGCAAACTAGTATACTGGTGACAGTCACTCAATGGTGCGCGGGTTAAGGGATAGAACCCAACATTAACTATATAGACATCTAGCCATAGTTTGACTCTATAGAAACACACAGACTTATTAGAGTTCTGTCCGAGACAGTTAGTAGACCTGGATTCATAACAACACTAAGACATTATCCATTGTAGTGTTTAAGAAACATATATATGCCAGACTATCTGTAGATCGAGTTATATGTGAAACTACAACTATATGACATCCATGCTACAGAGTGGTTTGAGAATAAGCACTACACTGATAGAACTATCCGGACCATAGGAGAAGAGACACACAAGCTATTATAAGACATCCACCATAAGTGGATTTAAGAAACCACATCTAAGTAAATGATGCAATACCACATGTAGTAGTAGAGAACTCACACGATAGATTAGAAGAGGGAGGACATTACTTGCTACGTAGTGGTTACAGAGATATACTGACACTATACGATATGCATTTCTCGACCATAGTAGTTGGTTAAGAAATCCACACTATAGACCATCCCCAGTTGAAACCTCACATTAGGTGAATCACCATGAGGAAACCCACACTATTAGCAACATCCAGCCAAGTGAGTAGACACCCAGCACTAATCGACATCCACCGTATTGAGTGTTAGGAAACCACAACTATAGGAACAAACCCACTCAAGTGGTAGAATCGACACTCTATGAACATCCTACCATAGTTTTAGAAACCACACGATAGACATCCACGTTATGGAATACAAACCACAGTATAGACATCCACCATAGTGAGTAATTACCACACTATAGACATCCACCAGTAGTGGATTCAGACACAAACATAAACCGACATACACCATAGTGATTGGAAACCATCACTATTGAGACATCGCTATCATATGTCGACGAGAAATCAACTTAGACTCATTTCGTCACACCATAGTAGAGTAAGAACTATTCAAGTATAGGCAATATCCGACTCGTTAGTGTTACCACAACCAGCTTCTATAAAGACATCAACACATCCGGAAGTGATAGTTGAAGAACGCCACACTATGGACACTGACGCATAGAGTGCTAGAAAAGCCGACGATAGACTCATCATTTCACCGTTAGTGTTAGTAGAAAGCCTTACAGGGTAGGAGTTACTACTGTCAACGGACGGTCCACCCATAAGTGAATAGGAAACCACAGATTATAGACACTCATGTCCACACGAGTGAATTCAGAGGATAGCACACAAGGTAGGGGTAGGCAATGCCGCCAGTGTGAGGGAGAACCAACTATAGAATCTCCACCATTAGGTCGATAGGAAACCACTATCTTAATCGGCGCCCCGACATTCCACCGTAGTGATAGCAACCACACTATAGCATTTCTCACACCTTGGTATTGTTTAGAACCCACTATATTGACATCCACTCATAGTTGATATGAAACACAACTGATAGACATTCCACGTAGTGATCAGAAACACACTATAAGATCTTCCACTATAGTGTAGAAAACCAGCAGAACACATTCATCGGGAGTATACACGCATCGTGATAAACAACTATAGACATCGGGCGCACAGTGTGCTTTGTTAGAGAACACCTACTAGAGTAGTGCGCATTCTTCGACTCATTAGGTGAGTAGAGAACCACACTATAGACTCGCATGCCAGTATGTGGTACGACACAACCACATCTCACTAAGAGTAGGACATGACACACCATTGCAGTGGATGAAACCGACACTATAGACTCCCGTGTGTGATGGGATGCTGACTTACATCTATATGCACATCCACTGATAGTGAGATTATGATGCTTAACCAACTAATAGAACATCCACCATTAGTGTTTAACGAAACGCGAACTTATGACTCCCATAAGTGTATAGAAACCACACTATAGCTGACAGATTTCCGACGAGTAGTGGATCAGTATAACTTACTTATTCGGTATATAACAGTCCACCGATAGGTTGAGAAACCACACGCTATAGAAGACTTGCTGAGATCACGGTAGGTTAATCAGAGGACACAGTTACACGTATAGAATGCCGCACCGTAGTGCTTATTTTGGCACTTGAATCATGTCATCGGATTATTTGGTTCGTGGCGACTTTTATTAATGTTAGTTGTCAACTTTGATGCACACAGTGCAGCGCGAGTCTAAATTCAATAGAAGGGGCGATCTGTGTCCCTGGCCGCATAGTTTGACATAGGTCCTTAGAAGTGATGGGTGTGCATTGAGTTGCAGTACCGCACACATGACCTTTTCTGTGACTTGGAGGCAGGACGCTGGGAGATATTGCGCTACAGTACCTTTTCTCTGTGACATGGGGAGGCAGGAGCTTGGATCAGCAACAGTTGGAGACCGTTTTCTCTGTGACATAGGATGGCAGGGATAGCCTGGGGATAGTCACACATGACCTGGTTACTGCTGTGACATGGACGCAGTGGAGCTGGGGATAGCTAACATATGACCTTATTCTCTGTGACATGGAGGGCAGGGAGCTGGGATAGCTACATGACCTTTTCTCTGTTGACTGTGAGTAGCAGGAGACCTAGGGAATGACCTTCCAGACAGGACTGGATAGCTTATTCATGACACTTTCTCTGTGACATGGAGGCAGGAGCTGGGATAGCTACATTGACCTCTTCATTCGTCTGTGAATGGAGGCAGCGGAGCTGGGCATAGAGCTACATGCCTTTTCTCTGTGGCCATGGAGGCAAGGGAGGCTGGGATGGGCACATATGACTTTTCTCTGTCGAATGGGATGACTGTAACTCTTACTGATAGATTTACCGCATCAGGAACAATGACCTTAATATTAATTGGAATAACATGTAATCTATATGGGGTATTTCCTCTCTCACTCTCACTGAGCCCCGGCCCAAACAGTGTCCTTTCAATTCTTTCTTTCTTTCTTTCTTTCTTTCTTTCTTTCTTTCTTTCTTTCTTTCTTTCTTTCTTTCTTTCTTTCTTTCCTTCTACCAGCCTCCTCTTGTGTGTGTGTGCGTACATGTACAGCTAAATACAGCTCTCCCTTCGCTCTCAGCCTTGGTTTGCGTATTTGTTTCGTTAGAGCCGTCGGGAACAAACCAGTTGGATGTTGAGAGACRTATCCATCTCTAGGTTTTTTAGAGAGCTGTAGTCTATCCTAAATCCAGGCAGATCAGATGCATGTGTTTCAGGAGGAGAGGAGGAGGAATCTCAAAGGTCGTCTGTCTGTGTTACAGTCTAGAAACCCAGAAGCTTGATGTGAGACATGTATTGGTTTTAGCTCCTTCCAGGGGCCGAGGAGCCAAATGCACTGAACTGGTGTCTATGAGCTTGGCTGTGAAACTATGTGACTTGGATGTGTGCATCAGTTGAATTCTGTCATAAAGTAGTGTCCATATAATCTCTCTGTGTCTGTGGATCGAAGATGTCTGGTTTCATGTACTAATGACTTGAGAGGAAAATGTCTAGGTCCATTAGGGACTACTTCACCACTGTGACTCCTGTGGGGGATAAGAGCTGCTTAATTAATGTAGAGAGGAAAACAATTGCACTGATCGTGTGATGATAGTATGCTTTAAATCTGCTACAGAACTGATGAGATTCTGATGAGTTACTGATTGTGTGAGGATTGTTAAGTTAATTAACTGGCTAATGGCCAGAATATTTTAATAACACAATCGGTTTCAGACCGTCGTTTAACCCATATTATTCTTTACCTATATTTCTCCTTTTATCTGGGTTACCAGGGCAAGCCGTTGTTTCCTAGATATTCTGCTCTTAAAATATGTTGTGCTATAAGCTATAAGGCAAGCTGAAGCTTTCAGGTTTAATTATATTTTTGGTAATTGGAAAATGGGTGAAAATGAGTTTAATTTTTTATTTTWATTTTAAGATGTAGCAAATGCTTGTGTCTCTGTGCAGCTAACTTTAATCTCTGTGTGAAAATATATATGTGTTACTTTATTCCTGTGGTACATTATCCCTGTGGTACATTATCCCCGTAGTATATTATCCATGCGATACATTATCCATGTGTTGCATTATCCCCATGGTACATTGTCCCAGCTGTACGTTATCCCCATAGAACATTATCCATGTGGTACATTATCCATATGATACATTATCATTGTGGTACATTATCCTTGTGGTACATTATCCCCATAGTACATTATCTATGTGATACATTGTCCCTGTGGTACATTATTCACAATATAGCTGGTAATATTAACTGTGTATGTGTTTTGTTTTAGCTGACATCATCTCCACGGTGGAGTTTAACCCTTCGGGGGAGCTGCTGGCCACAGGGGACAAAGGAGGAAGAGTGGTGGTCTTCCAGAGAGAACAGGAGGTAAGAAACACACACTCTCTCTCTTTCTTTCTCTCTCTTTACCTTTGTATCTCTCTCCCTCCTTCCCCTCATCTCTGTCTCCCACCTCCCTCTCCCCAGAGAGTATAACATGTCTAAGCTGTGTTTCTCTCCCCCTCTCTCTTCTGCCCTCCTCCTCTCTCCTCCCAAACTAAGAGTCAGCCCCAGCGGCGAGGGGATTATTTTATTTACGGTACCTTCAAACCAACTTGTGTGTTCCTCTGCTCTCTCTCCCTCTTTCTCTCCCTCTCCTCTCTCCCTCTTTCTCTCCCTCCCTATCTCTCTCTCTCTCTCTCTCTCTCTCTCTCTCTCTCTCTCTCTCTCTTTCCTCTGTCTTTCTCTCCCTCTCTCTCTCTCTCTCTCTTCCAACTCACCCCCCCAGACTAAAAGCGAGCCCCAGAAGCGAGGGGAGTATAATGTGTACAGTACGTTCCAGAGTCATGATCCAGAGTTTGACTACCTGAAGAGTCTGGAGGTCGAGGAGAAGATCAACAAGATCAGATGGCTTCCTCAGCAGAACACTGCCTACTTCCTCCTCTCCACCAACGGTGAGTGTGTGTGTGAGTGTGAGTGTGAGTGTGCGTGTGCGTGTGTGCGTGTGTGTGTGTGTGTGTGTGTGTGTGTGTGTGTGTGTGTGTGTATAGGAGTTAGAAGCAGTGGAACCATAGCCAGAGGAGCTCCATCTGGTCGTGTGGCCCTGCTGTGTGTGTGTGTTCATACATGTGCGTCCGTGCATGAGTGTGTGTGTTCAGCTGTTGCATCCATGCGTGAAGCTCTCAATCAGCAAGGCTTCTGCTGGTGGCTTGGGCTCAGTCAAGCAGAACACATACATATCTAATAGTATAGAAATTGCCTTTGGATATTGAAAGGCTAGAGGCACTTGAGTGTACAAAACATTAAGAAACTTGCTGATATTCAGTTGCACCCCCCCCTCGCCACTCCCCCCCTTTTAAAACCCTCCGAACAGACTTCAATTTCGTCGGGGCATGGACTCTACCAAGGTGTTGAAAGCGTTCACAGGGATGCTCGCCCATGTTCGACTCAATGCTTCCCACAGTTGTTGTCAGGATAGTTGGATGTCTTTGTGTGAATGGACCATTCTTTTGGATAACACACAAGACCTGTAGAGTGAAAACGCTGAAGCGTTTGCTGTTCTTGAACACTCAAACCCGGTGCTCCTGGCACATACTGACCGTTCAAGGACTTCAATATTGTGGTCTTGCCGCATTCCCATCTGACTGGCAACACACATCTCCATGTCTCAAATTGTCTCAAGGTTAAAAAAACATCCCCCCCTTCTTTTTTAACCTGGCTCCTCCACCTTCTCTACACTGACTGAAGTGGACTTTAACAAGTGGACATCCGTAAGGGATCAGTAGCTTTCACCCTGGGATTCACCTGGTCAGTCTTATGTCATGGACAAGGCAGGTGTTCGCTAATGTTTTGTTTACTCAGTGTATGTCAATATACAGTATGTAGAGTCTGGCTGGAAAAAACATGAGGTTTGATGAATGGTGACGATAGTCAGCATGGTTTTATGATTAACCTGGCAGATTTGTATCTGATCTCCGTTATGCAAGTCAGTTATAACATCACTAATCGTATCTCTATGACCCACTGTCATCGGCAGCACCATCCAGGCTGGCATCAGTCCACATGACAGATTGAACCAGACACAGTTCACACCTCCCACACTCACTGTAGCATGGACTTAATAGCTCTCTCTCTTTCTCTGCTCTCTCTCTCTCTCTCTCTCTCATCTCTCTCTCTCTCTCTCTCTCTCTCTCTCTTCTCTCTCTCTCTCTCTCTCTCACTCTCTCTCTTTCTCTCTCTCTCTCCTCTCTCTCTCTCTCTCTCTCTCTCTCTCTCTGTCTCTTCTGCTCCTCGCTCTCACTCCTCATGTCTTTCTCTCTTTATCTTCTCCATATGTCTTTATAGCCTTCTCATCCTCATCTAACGTCTAATTAAATTGAGTTTTTGATTTTTAGCTTTTTTCTTTTGCTTGTTCTCCGTTTCTCTTCTCTCTCTCTTCTTCATTCTTCTCTCTCTTTCTCTCTTCCTCTCTCTCTTTGCAATTCTCTCTCTCTTTCACTCTCTCATTTTCCTCTCTGTTTCTGTTCTCCCTCTGTGTTCCGGTGTGCGTGTTGTGTGTGTGGTGTGTGTGTGGTGTGTGGTGTGTGTGTGTGTGTGTGTGTGTGGTGTGTGTGTATATGACAAGAAAGTGAAGCTCTGGAGATCAGTGAGCGAGACAGAGACGAGGGATACACTGCAAGGATGAAGCGGACGAATCAGAGACCCATCTACAATCACCTCACTACGGGTGAGAAACCTTGCCAGGTCCCACCCGGTGATAGCAAGTCAGTACTCCCGTCCTCACGTCTGAGGACGTCGGGAAGATGACGTGGGTTGCACGTAGGGGCAAGTGAGCCCTGTTCCTTCAAGTAGGTTCGGTTTTTGCCTCCCCGGGCTTTGTGGACGGAGACGGAGGATGGGCTTAAACCTTAAACCTTTGCAATTTGACATTTGGGAACACTTTGCAAATTTGCATGTTTGAGCAGCATTGCTGAACGTGTAATTCTGCCATGAGACCTGTGAGAGCTAGTTGGAGAACACACACACACACACACACACAACAACACACACAACACACACACACACGACACACCACACACACACACCAACACCCACACCACACACACACACACACACACACACACACACACACACCACAGCACACACACGAGCAGAATAATGAAGATGTAAATATCTCATTTTTCCCCCGGGGTCCAAATAGGAAATGTTGCTTTGATATCACTTGAACATGAATACTTTATGAATGAGGAATATACTGTATACAAAGCACATGGTTATATTCCCAGTCTTCTGCATATACAGTACTGCTGCTTCCCCTGTAACTCATTGCATTTTGGCTATTCCAATGACGCACATTGCAGAAGGTCTATTTCTCATGGTGGGCATTCGGTCCTTATAACTGAGAGAAGAATCAGTTTTTCAACACTGGTATATAGAATCACTCAGACTGCTCTCATAGTGCATCAACAACTGACAGATGAGTCCCTGTCAGCCATTAAACATGACACAAACCCACAGAGAGAGAGGGAAGGGGTAGACAGGGAGAGAGGGAGACAGGGAGAGAGGGAGACAGGGAAAGAGGGAGACAGGGAGAGAGTGAGAGAGCGATCGAAATGTGCACTGAGATGATGCGATGAATGGGATCATTCTCTCTTCGCTTCCCTTCTTTGCAACGCCATCACCAGGCACCATGGTCCTTAATTCTCACACCAGAGAGTCCGGTTTCAGTAGTATCTATTAGTGGCCTCTCTCCTCTGTCTCTCTCTATCTCTCTTTCTCTCTCCTCTCTCCACTGTCTCTCTCTTTCTCTCTCCTCTGTCTCTTTGTCTCTCTCTCTCTTTCTCTCTACTGTTCCTCTGCTTCTCCTATGTCCTCCTGTACTGTATGTCATATACCTAATGCGACTTACAGCTAGTTTCCTCTGCGCGGGCCTCAGTGGGTACCTCAGGCCATCCCTGGCCCTCAGTCCTAACACCAGCTCACTAGGCCTGCTGCTGTGCAGTCTACCACTACCTTCAAGTGGAGACTACAGTACATGAAGTCATTTTGAAAAAGATGTGGATGTGTTGTGGCAAGAGATTAATGGCTCGTATAGAACCAGGCGTTCACGGTGTAGCGGAAATAGAAAGAGGTGTCAATCTGTGAATGTCTCTCCGTCTAGATTCTGTGAGACACATTACGTTTTTTGATATTTTAAAGAGTCAGTCATGGTGATGTGAAATCCTGTACTGGTGTTAAACCTCCTCCCTCCCTGCCAGGTTCTGTTCTCCAGAAACAGATTGATGTGGAGGCGACAGCGCGGCGTGTGTTCAGGTAACGCCACTCCTACCCATCAAACTCCATTCTCTGTGAACTCTGACTCGCCGACTACATCTCCAGCCGAGACCGTCAGGGTCAACTTTGTGGAACCTGGAGATCACCGACCAGAGCTTCAGTATCCTTTCACCTTTACCCTTCAACCCCCTAAATACTCTCTGTATAGTTTATCTGTCCTACAAATTTATAGGCTACCGACTGCTGTTCAAATAAACCTTTGACTCTAGGAAAAGTGCTAAAGCCTGTATTCTTGTTCCTCTTTCTCTATAAACAATCTAAAACATTTACTGATAGTGACATCCCTTGTTTTTCTCCAAAACTGTTATTGTCCTGAAGCATGCCCTCCCCAGAACATCGTGACGACATTAAGCACAGTGTAACATGGAGGAATCTGACGGCAGGGTGATTATCAGCAGCTTCAGAGTTCCATCCTCAGCAGATTGCAACACCTTGGCTTTACAGCAGCAGTAGAGGGTCAGTTACGACTCTGTGAATGCAGGACAGGCGCTCTGGCGAACACACACTGCATAGTGTGGAGTACTGGGAACAGGCATACACACAGACCACAGTATTCAAACACACATGTACACACCGAGACTACGCACACCACCCCACCACACCTCCACTCAGACATGGTCGCACGTGTGAGCAGCCATGTATTATTGTGGAGGGGGAAGAGATTGAAAGAAAAGGGAGCAGAGGGAGGGAAGTCAAGTCTCTGTTCTCGATTGAACCAAAACCTTGTAATCCTACTCGTATTGGCATTGGCTAGGAATGGATAACCACAAACATCAATAAGGTTGTCTTGTCGTCTTCTCTCCCAGTCAAGACAAGAAAGGCTCACCGTTCTCCAAAGCCCCGCTCTTGTCTCGGGAGCGTCAGTTGATATGCATATCCTCTGAATGCAGAATTGATATGACAATAGCTTGATCTTGACAGTTTTAAGCCTGGGATTGATGGTGTAAGATGCAAAATAAATACGCTCCCTATGGAAACTACGGCTGCTTCCAACCGCACCCTATCCCCTATATAGTGTATACTGTTTGACCAGGGACCCATAGGGGATTGGATGTAATTTGGGAACACAGCCATGTTGTTAAAAAAGTAGTTTATTTCTGAGCTGTTTTAACGTGTTCACCGGCCCGTACACACACCACGCACGCCGTATAAGACTGTCCCACACGCACACACCATCCTGGCTGAATAGCACATTACCCGCATATTAAAACACTATATTGGGACGGCTGCCTTGGGGCAGATTGAGGGAATTGGAATATATTGTTTTTAAGAATAAGTAGCTTTTGTCTCCAAATGTGAGCAAAGAGCAGAGAGAAGCTTGGGTTTTGTCTTATAGCAGAAACACACTTCTCTTTCAGAGGTTTGGGCACACACACAAACACTACACACACACATATACACACACACATATACACACACATATTATATACACACAAACACCACACACACATATACACACACATATATATACACACACATATACACACATCACATTATATACACACAGCATATATATACACACACACACACCACAAACACACACCCCACACACACATGCACACCACACACACACACACACACACACACACAACACACACACAACACACACCACACACGCAACACACACCACACACACCACACACAACACATATCTTCACATATATCATGCAACAACACTTTATACACACACAATACACACACATTACGCACACTATTACACACTTCATACACACACACATACTACACACACACACACACATATATACACATACACACATATACACCCACATACAGCACACTTATATACACATACACACATATATATATACACATTACACATATATACCATAGCCACACACACCATACAAACACACATATATATACAATACACACACACACACACACACACACACACACACACCACACACACACAACACACACACACAAACACTACACAGCACCACACCACACACACACACACAACACCACACACAGTATATATACATACACACACATATACACACATATACAACAAACACACACACACACATATACCACCACAAACCCAACCAAATCATTGCAAACAAAAAGATAGACAGAAGACAGGCTATTAGTGGATACATTTTCCCTCAGATTACACAGACGCACAAGAATTAGAAAACAAATCCAATTTTGATAAACTCAATATCTATTGGGGTGTGAAATACACAGTGTGCCATCACAACAGCAAGATTTGTGGACTGAGTGCACAAGAAGGGAAACAGTGAAGAACAAACACCCCACTTGTAAATACAACCCATATTTGTGTTTATTTATTTTCCCTTGTGTCTTTAAACTATTTGCACTCATTACAACACTATAAATGTTTTAATTGTTTGAAACTTGTGAGTATAATGTTATCGTTAATTTGTTATTGTTTATTATACTTTTTGTTTATTAATCTATCTAGTGGCTTACATACTGCCCTACAAAGGATTAAACACAGTAACTACAAATTTGGTCACAAATTCTTTGACTTGTCAGTTGATATAAATGATTCGGGGAGGCAGGCGCAGGAATGCGTTAATAGTTTTCTATTAAGCTCCTGACGGCGTGTAAAGACCGTGGACGAAGACAAACAAACACGCAACAAAAAACCAGGGTAAGAAACCCAAACAAAAGACGCGAGTAGTACCTCAAATAAATACACCACGCACACATGATTAACAACGGGCGAGACCGTAATCATCTGCCAATCCACAAGGGCACGAAAGCCAAACACACAGACAGGTATCACACAACCAATGGGCATTGTAACAATAATCGACCTCCAATTGGAAATCAAAGGCACATACATACTAATCAGAGGGAATAGGGGACGGTGTGTGTGATGAATGTTCGCGGAAGGGAGCCGTGACAGATCTGTTTGTAGAATGGCCAGGTAATATCTGATTACTGTGGTATTTAGTTTCTTGACACAAGAAACGCAGTTGATCAGAATTATCATAGAGTATCAGAAATGCTGTCAGTCATTAAATTGCATTACTGGCATTTGCCTTTGTAGGCAGCATAATCAGGACTCCGTAAGGCACTGACTGCTCAGGAAACACACAACACACCCACACACACCACACAACCCACACCACACACACACACACACCACACAAACACACACACCACACCACACACATCACACACACACACACACACACAACAACACACACACACACGACACACACACACGCACACACACACACACACAGCCTGTGATGAATACCACCTGTGATCCAGCAGGATCCAGTAGGCCGCAGCGCCGTGACATTGATTTTGTTTTCTTTTCTTCCTCCTCCCTT
>NC_036848.1:1781088-1790605 GCF_002910315.2 Salvelinus sp. IW2-2015
GGCACTGCATCGCAGTGCTAGCTGCGCCACCAGAGTCTCTGGGTTCGCGCCCAGGCTCTGTCGCAGCCGGCCGCAACCGGGAGGTCCGTGGGGCGACGCACAATTGGCATAGCGTCGTCCGGGTTAGGGAGGGTTTGGCCGGTAGGGATATCCTTGTCTCAGTATATAACATGTATGCACTCTACTGTAAGTCGCTCTGGATAAGAGCGTCTGCTAAATGACTAAAAATGTAAATGTAAATATATAAACAAATGCTTGTGTTTCAGTCTTCTGGCAATATACAATATTACTCTCCCAAATGAACTCATAGAAGTTTGGCTATTCCAAATGACTTTGCACATTGCCATTGAATATGCAGCTCATTTCTCTCGGGACAGGTCTATTTCTCATGGTACATTCACTCCTTATCACTGAGAGAAGAATCCGTTTTTCAATACTCTGGTATGGAGAACCATTTATATGACAGATCTCATATGCTCGGTCAGCACTGACAGACGGCTCGGAGGAGGGAGGGAGGGACGGAGTGAGAGACTGATCGATATGTGCACTGAGATGAATGCGATGAAGGGGATCATCTCTCTATATCTCTCTTTCACTCTACCTTCTTCGCAATCCCATCACCCAGCCAACCATAGTCTTTCATTCTCACACAGAGAATCCCGGCTCAATCAAATCAAACTTTATTTGTCACATGCGCCGAATACAACGTGTAGACCTTACCGTGAAATGCTTACTTACAAGCCCTTAACCAACAGTGCAGTTCAAGAAGAGTTAAGAAAATATTTACCAAGTAGACTAAAGTAAAAAATAATAATAAAAAGTAACACAATAAGAATAACAATAACGAGGCTATATACAGGGGGCACCGGTGTCACGCTGTTCGTGATAATGGTCGGACCAAGGCGCAGCGTACGTAGAGTTCCACATATTTTATTAGAGAAAGTGAAACTTAGAAAAACCAAAACAATAAAGAATAAACGAACCGGGACGACAATGCAGTGCTAACAGGCAACTAAACATAAACAATATCCCATAACCCACAGGTGGAAAAAAGGCTACTTAAGGGTCATGACGTTGGCCTGTGGGTAAGGTTTATGACCCCACCCCATAAATACCTTTCTCCCTTCCCTCTCTCTGACTCTACAGAGGGACTCTTGAATAGCCTTTGTTAAACAGAGAGTCTGGGAACATCAAACAAGAGGAGGGAAAGGAACCATATTTCAGTAATAGAACCAGTTGAAAATATGCGTTGGTACTTAATGAATATGATGTCAGTTCGGTTGTCATCTGAGAYATTATGACTGATGACAGGACGACCTAAACTGTATCTGGGAAAGTCTACACATTATAGTTATCAGATTCACATGGAATTGTTGTGCAATTTAAATGCAATTTAAATTTAACTATTTGTGAAAAGATTAAATGTAATTTTAGCTTCCAAATGAGAGAATTGGGTTTTCATAAGATTAGAGCTCTGCTCAATCAGTGTCCCGCCCCTATGAAGAGACATGGGTTATAAACTATGAAACACACCCTTCTCTCCCTCCACTATATAAGTCCTTGACGGAAATGTAACCTCCTGTTCCGGGTACATTAGGACGACGGTCCGATGTCAGAAGGATTCAGATAATAACTACAGAACGAAGCCAACCTCAGCGTGAGCTTTGGTTGCGAATGGTATGAACTTTGAACTCTTATTCGCTACAGAAGTGATACCTCCTAGCCGTTGAGTTATCAGCGGCCGCTGTAAACGTGGGCTAGGAAAGGACGGACAGAGTATCCCGTTCACCACCAGAGACACTCTTCAAAGGACAAAGGAGTCTGTTGGGCAACACGGCCTTCCATCTACACCAACCTATTGAAGCGCAGCTCAGAGTAAATTTTGATTGCATTTTCCTTTTACAAATGGGCGGTAATTTAGAATGCATAAGATTCTGTATTTACGATAGAGTAGCTGCCTACGGCCCGATAGAGACGTSGCTTCTCCCTTTGTTCTTCAGTCTTCCCGCTCGTTCACTCAAACCCATCCCCCTTTTCTTTGTGTAACCAGCTGTCATATCCGTTCGCTAGGGACATTTTCCTATATGACATCATTTGTAATCAAGGTATGATTCATTCTGTGTATATGTAATTCTGTGTGATTAGTTAGGTATTTAGTAAATAAATAATTAAACCCAATTTTGCATTGCTGATTCAACTTGTTAGCCAGGGTTCGTGAAGATAACCAAGAATTTACAACTTTCAGATGAGACTGAAATAAGGTGACGATTAATATTGACTGCTATTGATGTAAAATATTACTAGGTCTTTAAGAGTTTATTCGGAAGATAACTGCTCTATAAATATTATTTAGTGGTGCCCCGACTTTCTAGTTAATTACATTTACATGATTAGCTCAATCAGGTAATATTAATTACAGAGAAAGGATTTTATAGAATAGCATGTCATATCACTTAATCCGGCATAGCCAAAGACACAACATAAGTATGATCCCCAATTAGAGACAACGATAACCAGCTGCCTCTAATTGGGATTCATACAAATCACCAACATAGAATATAAACCTAGAACCCCACATAGAAAATATAAACTAGAACAACCCCCCAGTCACGCCCTGACCTAGTCTNGATTCATACAAATCACCAACATAGAATATAA
Source organism: Salvelinus sp. IW2-2015 (assembly GCF_002910315.2). Classification (NCBI taxonomy): domain Eukaryota; kingdom Metazoa; phylum Chordata; class Actinopteri; order Salmoniformes; family Salmonidae; genus Salvelinus; species Salvelinus sp. IW2-2015. Next base: position 1,783,747 of record NC_036848.1, read on the forward strand.
ACCTAGAACCCCACATAGAAAATATAAACTAGAACAACCCCCCAGTCACGCCCTGACCTAGTCTACCATAGAAAATAAAAGCTTTCTATGGTCAGGACGTGACAACCGGTACCGACTCAGTGTGCGGGGTACAGGTTAGTTGAGGTAATTTGTACATGTAGGTAGGGGTGAAGTGACTATGCATAGATAATAAACAGCGAATAGCAGCAGTGTACAAAGGGGGGGGGGTCAATGTAAATTGTCTGGTGGTGATTTTATTAATTGTTCAGCAGTCTTATGGCTTTGGGACAGAAGCCGTAGAGGAGCCTTTTGGTCCTAGACTTGGCGCTCTGGTACAGCTTACCGTGCGGTAGCAGAGAAAACAGTCGAAAACTTGGGTGACTGGAGTCTCTGACAATTTAAGGGCTTTCCTCTGACACCACCTATTATATAGGTCCTGGATGGCATGAAGCTTGGCCCCAGTGATGTACTGGGCCATTCGCATTACCCTCTGTAGCGCCTTACGGTCAGATGCCGAGCAGTTGCCATACCAGGCGGTGATGCAACCAGTCAGGATGTTCTCGATGGTGCAGCTGTAGAACCTTTTGAGGATCTGGGGACCCATGCCAAATCTTTTCAGTCTCCTGAGGGGGAATAGGTTTTTGTCGTGCCCTCTTCAGGACTGTCTTGGTGTGCTTGGACCATGATAGTTTGTTGGTGATGTGGACACCAAGGAACTTGAAACTCTCGGAAATGGGAAACATATTTTAACATTGCCAAAGCAAGTTAAATAGACAATAAATAAAACTTAAATAAAAAATAAAAAATGAACAGTAAACATTATAGAGACATTTCAAATGTCATATATCTATGATGTGCAAATTGTTAAAGTACAAAAGGGAAAATAAATAAACATAAATATGGATTGTATTTATAATAGTGTTTGTTCTTCACTGGTTTCCCTTTTCTCTCTCGCTCTCTGTCTCTCTGTCTCTCTCTCTTCTCTCTTCTCTCTTCACTCCTATCTTCTACTGTACTGTATGTCATATACCATAATGGATGACATCTGTGTGTCTCTACAGTCTGTTGGGAAGTTGGGAATAGTAGAGTGTGGCTGTTACCGAGGTTGAAAGGCATGGGGGGAGAATGCAGTGTAGTGTGAGTGTGGTTCCTCTGCAGGCCCTCCCTGGCTCCTCAGTCCTAACACCAGCTCACTAGGCCCTTCCTGGCTCCTCAGTCTTAACACCAGCTCACTAGGCCCTCCCTGGCTCCTCAGTCTTAACACCAGCTCACTAGGCCCCTCCCTGGCTCCTGTCCTAACACCAGCTCACTAGGCCCTCCCTGGCTCCTGAGTTCCTAACACCAGCTCACTAGGCCCTACCTGGCTCCTCAGTCTTAACACCAGCTCACTAGGCCCTCCCTGGCTCCTTGAGTCCTAACACCAACTCACTAGGCCACTCCCTGGCTCCTCAGTCCTAACACAAGCTCACTAGGCCCTCCCTGGCTCCTCAGTCCTAACACAAGCTCACTAGGCCCTCCCTGGCTCCTCAGTCCTAACACCAGCGTACTAGGCCTACTGCTATGGCTCCTCAGTCCTAACACCAGCTCACTAGGCCTACTGCTATGGATCCTCAGTCCTAACACCAGCTCACTAGGCCTGCTGCTATGGCTCCTCAGTCCTAACACAGCTCACTAGGCCTACTGCTATGGATCCTCAGTCCTAACACCAGCTCACTAGGCCTGCTGCTATGGATCCTCAGTCCTAACACCAGCTCACTAGGCCTGCTGCTGTGCTGTCTACCACTACATTAAAGTGGAGACATACAGTACATTAAGTCATATGGAAAGATGTGTACGTGTGTAGCAGAGACTGAATGGCTGTATAGAAGCAGGCATTGACGGTGTACGTGTGTAGCAAGAGACTGAATGGCTGTATAGAAGCAGGCCTTCACGGTGTACGTGTGTAGCAGAGACTGAATGGCTGTATAGAAGCAGGCCTTCACGGTGTACGTGTGTAGCAGAGACTGAATGGCTGTATAGAAGCAGGCCTTCACGGTGTACGTGTGTAGCAGAGACTGAATGGCTGTATAGAGCAGGCCTTCACGGTGTACTGAATAGAAAGAGCCCTCAAGTATGCATAGTCAATCTGTGAATGCTCTCGCAGTCTTAGATTATAGATCTGTGATACAATGAAGTTTGATGATATTTAAGTGATATATTCCTGAGGTCACAGAGTCAGTCAGGTGATGTGAAAAGATGTGCTCCCTCCCTGCCAGGTGCCTGTCCTCCAGACTCAGATCTGATGGTGGAGGCGACAGCGCGGCGTGTGTTCAGTAACGCCCACACCTACCACATCAACTCCATCTCCGTGAACTCTGACCTCCAGACCTACATCTCCACGGATGACCTCAGGGTCAACCTGTGGAACGTGAGATCACTGACCAGAGCTTCAGTATCCTTTCACCTTTACCCCTTAACCCCATACTAACATACCCTCTGTCATAGTTTATCTGTCTACAGTCGTGGCCAAAAGTTTTGAGAATGACACAAATATTAATTTTCACAAAGTCTGCTGCCTCAGTTTGTATGATGGTAATTTGTATATACTCCAGAATGTTATGAAGAGTGATCAGGTGAATTGCAACTAATTTTAAAGTCCCACTTTGCCATACAAATGAACTGAATCCCCCAAAAAAACATTTCCACTGCATTTCAGCCCTGCCACAAAAGGACCAGCTGACATCATGTCAGTGATTCTCTCGTTAAACAAAGTGTGAGTGTTGACGAGGACAAGGCTGGAGATCACTCTGTCATGCTGATTGAGTTCGAATAACAGACTGGAAGCTTCAAAAGGAGGGTGGTGCTTGGAATCATTGTTCTTCCTCTGTCAGCCATGGTTACCTGCAAGGAACACATGCCGTCATCATTGCTTTGCACAAAAAGGGATTCACAGGCCAAGGATATTGCTGCCAGTAAGATTGCACCTAAATCCACCATTTATCGGATCAATCAAGACCTTCAAGGAAAGTGATTCAATTGTGTGTGAAGAAGGCTACAGGGCACCCAAGAAAGTTCAGCAAGCGTCAGGACCGTCTCCTAAAGTTGATTCAGCTGCGGGATCGGGGCACCACCAGTACAGAGCTTGCTCAGGAATGGCACAGGCAGGTGTGAGTGCATCTGCATGCACAGTGAGGCGAAGACTTTTGGAGGATGGCCTGGTGTCAAGAAGGGCAGCAAAGAAGCCACTTCTCTCCAGGAAAAACATCAGGGACAGAGCTGACATTCTGCAAAAGGTACAGGTGCTGAGGACTGGGGTAAAGTTCATTTTCTCTGATGAATCCCCTTTCCGATTGTTTGGGACATCCGGAAAAAACTTGTCCGGAGAGACAAGGTGAGCGCTACCATCAGTCCTGGTCATGCCAACAGTAAAGCAACCTGAGACCATTCATTGTGTGGTGTTGCTTCTCAGCCAAGGGAGTGGGCTCACTCACAATTTTGCCTAAGAACACAGCCATGAATAAAGAATGGTACCAAAACATCCTCTGAGAGCAACTTCTCCCAACCATCCAGGAACAGTTTTGGTGACGAACAATGCCTTTTCAGCATGATGGAGCACCTTGCCATAAGGCAAAAGTGATAACTCAGTTGCTCGGGGAACAAAACATCGATATTTTGGGTCATGGCCAGGAAACTCCCCAGAGCTTAATCCCATTGACAACTTGTGGTCAATCCTCAAGAGGCGGGTGGACAAACAAAAACCCACAAATTCTGACAAACTCCAAGCATTGATTATGCAAGAATGGGCTGCCATCAGTCAGGATGTGGCAGAAGTTAATTGACAGCATGTCAGGGCGGATTGCAGAGGTCTTGAAAAAGAAGGGTCAACACTGCAAATATTGACTCTGCATCAACTTCATGTAATTGTCAATAAAAGCCTTTGACACTTATGAAATGCTTGTAATTATACTTCAGTATTCCATAGTAACATCTGACAAAAATATCTAATGACACTGAAGCAGCAAACTTTGTGGAAATGTATATTTGTGTCGTTCTCAAAACTTTTGGCCACGATCGTACAACATTTCTAGGTTACCGACTGCTGCTTCAAATAACCTAGGAACAAGTGCTAAGCCTGTATTCTGTTTGTCTGTCTTGTCTTAAACACCATTTAGCTAAACTGTTATTTGTCCTGAGCATGCCCTCCCAGACATCGTGGACATTAAGCCGTGTAACATGGAGGATCTGACGGAGGTGATTACAGCAGCAGAGTTCCATCCTCAGCAGTGCAACACCTTGGTACAGCAGCAGTAGAGGGTCAGTACGACTCTGTGCATGGGAAACAGGCGCTCTGCGACACACACTGCAAGTGTGAGTACTGGGAACAGGCATACACACAGACACACGTATTCAAGCACACATGTACACACGCGCACGCACGCACGCACACACACACACACCACACACACACACACACCACTCAAACATGGTACATGTGTGACAGTCCATGCCACTCTCTGTGGAGGGGAAAGAGATTGAGAAAAGAAGGGAGAGAGGAGGGAAGTCAAGTCTCTGTCTCGATTGAACCAACCTTGATCCTACTACAGTCAATGGCATGGCTAGGAATGATAACCACAAACATCAATAAGGTTGTCTGTCTGTCTTTCTCTCCCAGTCAAGACAATGAAAGGCTCACCGTCTCAAAGCCCCTGTCTGTCTCTGGGAGCGTCAGTTGATATGCATATGCCTCTGAAGGACATGAATATATGAATACATTGACATTTAAGCTTGAGGATCGATGGTGTAAGATGCTAAATAAATATATAATTATAATAATATATACCTCCCGATGGAAATACCATGGCTGTGTCCCAAATGGCACCCTATCCCCTATATAGTGTACTACTTTTGACCAGGGCCCTATCCCCTATATACTGTACTACTTTTGACCAGGCCATAGGGGATAGAGTGTAATTTGGGACAATAACAGTAGTTCCTGAGCTGTATTAAAGTGTTCACCGGTCCGTACAACCACACACACACACACACACACACCACACACACACACACACACACACACCACACACACACACACACACACACAACACACACACACACACACACACACACACACACACAACCACACACACACACGCACACACACACACACACACAGCCTTGTACAGCTACCTTGTGGGGACACACAATTCAGTTTTTTCCCCCCCTAACTCTAACCTGTATTATACCCTAGTTAACCCTAACCACAAAAACTTAACCCTAAACCTAACCCTAAACCTAACCTTAGGTTTAACCCAGACTTAACCCTAGACCTAACCCAGACCTAGACTTAACCTAGACAAACCCTAGTACCAACCTACCTAACCTAGACTAGACTTAACACTAGACCAACCCTAGACCTAACCCTAGATAACCCAGTTAGCTTAACCTAGACTAACTACTTACCCGTCTAGACTTACCTAGACTAGCACCTAGATCTAGCTAACCCTAGACACCTAGATATAGCACCACCCAGTACAGACCTATAACGACTATACCCAACTCTAGCTACCTGTGTTACCCAGAACTAACCTAGAATACTAGATTAACTAATTAGAGACCCTAGACGTAACCCTAGACCTAGACTTAACCCTAGACTTAACCCTAGACCTAGACTTAACCCTAGACTTAACCCTACGACCTAGACTTAGACTTAAACCTAGACTTAACCCTAGACCTAGATTAACCTAAACCTAAACCTGCTCTACCAAAGGCAAAACGCAGTAACTACGAATTGGTCAAAATCTTTGATCTATTGTAATGGCCAGGTATATTATATTTTTAACGTGGTGTATTTTTTCCTGACACAAGAACAAGCAGAATATATCATAGTGGATAGAAATTGCTGTCTGTCGACAGAAAAATACTTTGAAATCAGATTTTGCAGCAGAAAAATTACGTAGTTAACTGCGTTTTGTCTTTGTAGGCAGTATAACAGGCCCCCATTAGGCACTGACTCTCAGGAACACGTACACGTACACACAGACCCCCCCCCCCCACAACACACCCTTGGACATTATTATACACCCCCACGCAGGAAACAGGACAGAGGGGCATGGCAGGTGACACTCTCCAATGTCTGACACACACACACACACACACACACACACACACACACACACACACACACACACCACACACACACACACACACACCACACACACACACAACCACACACACACACCAACACACACACACACAACACACACACACACACATCAGCGTACACACACACACACACAGCCCTGTGATGAATACCACTGTAATCCAGCAGGACTCCAGTAAGCCCAGCACCGTGACATTGATTTGTTTCTCTCTCCCTCCCTCATCCCTTTATCCGCTCGTTTTTCATCCCTCGTTAGACTCCCCACTGACACACAGAGCTGTTCTCTGTGTGAACATAGCAAGGAGCAGGAACACACACACCACACAACACACACACACACACACACACACACACACACACACACACACACACACACACACACACACGCCACACACACACACACACACACACACACACACACACACACACACACACACACACACACACACACACACACACACACACGGATTCATTCAATTCATGAATGCTCCCCTGGTTTGATAACAGACTCGTCGATGCATAGCTTGTTATTACTGTGGTGTAACCATTCATCTCTCCCTTCCTCCCTCTCCCTCAGTCTTTGATGAGCAGAGGACCCCTCCACTCGTTCATTTTTCTCAGAGATCATCTCTCCATCTCAGACATCAAGTTTAGTACAGCGGGCGCTTCCTGATGACACGGGACTACCTGACGGTCAAGGTGTGGGACTCAACATGGAGA
>NC_036848.1:1790630-1793542 GCF_002910315.2 Salvelinus sp. IW2-2015
GGGCAGAGTTTTATGAGGTCTTAGCAAAGGGTGGATGGCATACAGTCACATACACTCCTGTCTCGCTGCACTCGTCTTCCCTTCCTCGCACCTGCCCCATCCCCCTGCTGCTGCCGGTGCACCCTGTTCGCCGTGACAGCTTGCCCTTCGCCCAGATCGCTCATTGGTTTCCTCCGCCCCGCAGCAATCTTGATTCTCCGTTGGTCTGCATGAGTCTTGGTGCTTTTGGCCACCTCACGCACGACTGGGTGGCAACTTCATTGCGACGCACGCTCACACACACTCACACGGAGTGGCTTCCATCTGGCCTGTCGCCACATCCACATATACACATGATTAGCAGCTAGGAACACCACACACATGCTGGCGTGGTTCACACTATCATACCGCACGACAGCCGCACATTCACCCACACCACACACAACAACACACACAGCACACACACTCACACACTACTCACCGTCGACGTCCCACACAGACACACACCACACACACACACACAGATTATGCAATCAGAGAATGTCCGTTATAAGACTCATCGACTGCATGCTTGTTATTACCTGTTGTAACCTCCGTCTCTTCCCTTCCCTCCCTCCTCCCTCGCTCCCTCCTCCCTCCTCCCTCCCTCCCTCCCTCCCTCCTCCTCCTCCCATCCGCTCCCTCAGTCTTTGAGGAGCCAGAGACCCTCCACCCGTTCATTTTTCAGAAAGATCATCTCTTCCATCTCAGACATCAAGTTTAGTCACAGCGGGCGCTTCCTGATGACACGGGACTACCTGACGGTCAAGGTGTGGGACCTCAACATGGAGACCAGACCGGTCCAGACATACCAGGTAGTGTACGCTGTGTGTGTGTACGCTGTGTGTGTACGCTGTGTGTGTACGCTGTGTGTGTGTACGCTGTGTGTGTACGCTGTGTGTGTGTACGCTGTGTGTGTATGCTGTGTGTGTGTACGCTGTGTGTGTGTTTTGCCATGCGTGTGGCCGTGTGTGTGACTATTGATTGACTTTTGATTACTTCACACCCTAGACATGCTTAATGATGACATGATCATCCCGTGCCTGACTGATGACACGATCACTCTGCGCCTGACAGGATCTGACCTTCCCAGTATGGCTGTCTTTGACCAGATAGTGTAGACCGGGGGTCACCTGTCACTGTGGGTCACTGTGGGGGGTTTACTAACAGTCAGTATCAGTCTTACAGATGAATCCAGGGTTCAATAAGTCTTCCCTGGGGTAATTGGTAGGGAAGACAGGGGGTATGATTGGGTTGAGTGATGGGGAGGTTGTCTATGTCATTTGATTTGATTTATCTAAACTTTATTTAACATTGTAGGTCAATTGAGGACACCTTTCTCTCCAGAAGGGTAGTTGCATCGTTCATATCAGTGACATTGTAACAATAGTGATCTTGTTGTTTGTCCCCAGGTCCATGACTACCTGAGGGGTAAGCTGTGTTCTCTGTACGAGAACGACTGCATCTTCGACAAGTTTGAGTGTGTCTGGAACGGGTCAGACAGGTGAGTGTGATCTTATGTGTCTGTGTGTGTCTCTGTGTCTTTGTCTCTATGTGTGTGTCAATCAATCTCCTCTTGTCTCTCTATAGTGTCATTATGACGGGGTCATATAATAATTTCTTCCGGATGTTTGATCGGAACACCAAGAAAGATGTGACTCTGGAGGCTTCCAGAGAGAACAGCAAACCCCGGGCCATCCTCCAACCACGCAAGGTAATACTGTAACACTATACACTTACATATTAAATATGTGCCAAAACTCTTTTATTTTGGATTGATGGTATGTAATATATATATATATTCTATACAGTATATTCTGTAAGTCTTTGTATGGTTATTGGATAGAGAGGTGAAAGATAGAGGAGGTATATTATAAGACCCCGTCATTATGACACCGGAGAGAGACGAGGAGAAATAGCAGTGGCCGGATTGGAAGCCATGCTGCAGCGGCCCAGGTCGCTAGCTCACCCTAGGCCACTGATGGTATGTTTTAATGGATTTGTGGAAGATTGGCAAATGTCCAATTTTAGAATGTTTTGGTGTGTAACTGAAGAGGAGGAAATATTAACAATCAGTGTGTACAAGGATCTGCTCATGAAGTCTCTCCTCACCTCTCCTCACCTCCCCCCTCCTCTATAAAACTACCTCTCTCTTCTCTCCTCTTCCCTTCTCTCTCCTCTTCCCTCCGTAACTACCCCCCTCCTCTTCTCCTCGACCTCTCACTCCTCACCTCTCCCCTTCTTTCCCTCTTCTCTTTCTCTCCCCTCCTCTTCCTTTCCCCTCTCTCCTCTCCTCCTCACCTCAACCCTCCTTTCCTTCTTCCTCACCCCTCTCCCCCTTCTATCTTCGCTTCTCTTCTTCTTCTCTCCCCTCCTCTCCTCTCCTCCCTCCTTACCTTCACCTCACCCCTCCTCTCCTTACCTCTCATCTTCCTTCTTTCTAGGTCGTGCTGTGGGAGGGAAGCGTCAGTAAAGACGAGGTGACTTGTTGACAGTCTGGACTTCAGTAAGAAAATCCTCCACTCCACCTGGCACCCACAGGAAAACATAATCGCCGTGGGCAGCCAGTAAACACCTTTACATCTTCCAGGACAAGGTCACCTAGGGGTCAGCTTACTTCTGACTCTACTGACACACACGCATACGACCCACGTACGGACAGGGGAGAGAGATGGAGGGAGAGACGTGAGAGCAGGAGGAGAGAGCGCTGGGAGGGAGTACAGAGACAGAAAAGGGAGAGGATGGAGGAGAGAGCTACAGAGACAGAAGAGCGAGAGGGATGGAGGAGAGGTACAGAAACAGCAAGAGAGAGGGATGGAGGAGAGATACAGAGACAGAAGAGGAGAGGGGATGGAGGAGAGATACAGAGAAGAAGAGGAGAGGGATGGAGGAAA
>NC_036848.1:1793861-1805383 GCF_002910315.2 Salvelinus sp. IW2-2015
TACAGAGACAGAAGAGGAGAGGGATGGAGGAGAGATACAGAGACAGAAGAGGAGAGGGATGGAGGAGAGGTACAGAAACAGAAGAGGAGAGGGATGGAGGAGAGATACAGAGACAGAAGAGGAGAGGGATGGAGGAGAGATACAGAAACAGAATAGGAGAGGGATGGAGAAAGAGAGATGGATGTTTGCTTACCTCTTCACTAAGTGTTCCTCCTCCTCTCCTCTTGCCTGCCTTGTTGCTGTGAGTCTGATATGGCTGGAGGGAATGCTGGAATTCCCGGAATGGGAATTTCCACAACACACTTGGGAATTCCCGCTCCAAATGTGAGAGTGTTCAGCCTGGATAAAGTCAGGATGAAGACAGATGCTTCTCCTAGGCCTGAGTGGAATGAAATTAGCCACCTGCTCTGGCCTGYGCAAGCCTCTCCATGGCCTTCAGTTAACTGTTTTAGTTTTTCATTTGAGTGACACGTGAAGGAGCGTTGGAGCGTTGCCATGCAACCAGAGTAAGACTGGACTGGAGTCACAGATCAACTGAGATCAACTGAGACGTAGCAGAACACTCTGTCTGACCAGTCGCCATTTTGTTTCCATAACAAGATAAGACAGGAGAATATGGAGAGAACACAGACCTTTATGGCAGTTACTGAAGTATCTCCTGTCCTCTCCAGCCGCTAGGCCACATCTGTCCCGTCCCGTCCGGAGGTTTAGACAGGAGGTCACTGGACATGGACATGACTGTTACACAACTAACTGAATAACAGTATCCTCACTTGCATAGTACCAGCTGTAAACCTGTGTGCTAAGTGTGGATATTGGGAGCAACACAGTCTGAGAGTATGGATGTTTTGGCCTGTTTCTGACATGATAATAACGTGATGGATGTGACGAGGCCTCTTTGACATTCAGGTGTTTATTTTATGTGATGATGTCTCTTTTTCTTGTCAATGATTCTGGTTTTGAAGCTGTGGTGCCTTTTTTTGGTATGTGGGGTTGATGAGGGAGGAGGAGGACGATGGGGAGGATGAAGAGGGAGGTGAAAACAATGCAAGTGTGAATGTTTTTACCCAGAAATATAGGGGAAAAAAGCGAAGCAAATTTAAGTTACCATTGAGAAGTACTTGAATTTATCGAGTTTACTTTATAATTTCATTTTAGCAACTGACTGCACATTTATAATTTATGRGGTGTTTATGCATATCCCTGTTTTGACCATTCCGCAGTAGTCTCACCATGCAGTGTATTAATATAACCAGCTAAAAGACAAGACASAACAGTCCTATTATAGCTCAGTAAAAGACAGCGGGCTCTGTGTCTCATAACCAGCGCCCATAGTTTTCCCTAGTCAGGTCACACAGTGAGGAACACCACTACTCCGAATACATCCATAGAGGTTCTCCATGGCTGTGTTTCTCTTCTGTTCCTTGGGGTGAAGTTGACGCCAGATGCTGATCTTAGGTCAGTTTTGTGTTTTCCCCTCTAAGGTAAGGTTAGAATTGGGGAAGCTGATCCTAGATATGTGCCTACAAACAACTTCTAGCTGCAGTGTCCAACCAGAGAGGATGGTATCATGACTTCCAGCTTAACAACCAGTGATGAGGGCTCAATGATATCAGTGACTTTTAGCTATGGGTTCATCCCAAATCACACCCCATTCCCTTTATAGTGCACTACTTCTGACCAGGGTCCATGGGGYTCTGGTCAAAAGTAGTGCACTTTAAAGGGTATAGGGTGTAATTTGGGAGGTACACGATGATTCCTTTACAAAGTATTGTCTTCTAAGCAAATTCAGTTGTGTAACTTGGAAACAGTTTGTRTGGCTCAGAATGTAATGAAATGCAATTAATTTACCATGCAGTCTTCACGCTTACTGGAATTATTTTTGAATAAAAAAGTTTAAGCACACGGTTTCTGTCCTTTTTGTAGTTATAATAGATCTTTCAGGGAAATGTTTAGGTGCATTTGTTATTGTGTTCTCTGTTCATCGAACTGTTCACAGTGGAAGTTAGTGGAAGTGCCACTTAGATAGTCCTCGTTTGAAAAATCAAGAGCGCCCTCATCTGGAGAAAGGCATAAAAATGTCCTGCTGGTCTTCCTCGTGTGATCTCCTATCCCATAACGTAAATAATAATCATAATGGTTAACATACATTTAGAGTAAGAGCACATATAACTCATTTAGGGGACACAAATCTTTATTTTTAGGCTATTCCAAAAATATAAATTATTATTCTGAGTCGACCAATTAAGGCATTTTGAAGCAATAATAACTTGTTGCAGGATATTATATGAGCCATAGTCTTAGACAGAGTAAAGGCCTATACATGGATATTTGCATTTATACATTTTTTATTTAACCTTTATTTAATTAGGCAAGTAAGTTAAGAACAAATTCTTATTTACAATGACGGCCTACCCGGCCAACCCCTCCCCTACCCCGGCCAACCCCTCCCCTACCCCGGCCAACCCCTCCCTAACCCGGCCAACCCCTCCTACCCCGGCCCAACCTCCCCTAACCGCCAACCCCTCCCCTAACCCGGATAAACCCTCCCCTAACCTGGATAACCCCTCCCCTAACCCGGAAACTACCTATTGGTCTATTATTCACACGGGCCCTTGGCCCTTCTAATATTCAGGGGCAAAACAGAGATTACTAATTCATAGTGCCAACTTATATTGCATTGGCTAAAATGATTGCCACCAATTTCTAGCCATTTCCGGGCTGGAGTACAGAGGTTTTAGAAATTATAGAAATAGTTTAAATCCAATGTGCACAATTCCAAGCAGGAAACCCCCTTCAAAAGCACTTATTCCACAACTGTACAAGAGCACACAGGCTTCAGTGTGGGAAAGAGTCCAAAGAGCTACTGCAGTTTGCCTTACCACTGACTGCTGGACATCAAGGGTAACCACTTCTTACATGTCGGTTACATGTCACTTCATTGAAGAATTTTCGATGTCTAGCTGTCTTCTGGACTGCTTTGAGTTCAGCGACAGACACACCTCAGAGAACTTGGCAGAGGAACTGTTGTGAGTGGCCAGAGAATGGCAAGTATATGGAAAAGTGGTCTGTTGTGTTAGCGACAATGCAGCTAACATAACCAAAGCCATGAACACTTTACAATGGACCCATCATCCATGTCTTGCCCACACAATCCACCTGATTCTAAGAGATGCTCTGAAGGTGATGAAGCCCACTGTGGACAAAGTGAAAGCAGCTGTGGAATACTTCCACAGGAGCACAGTAGGTGCTGAAAAACTAAAGTCTACACAACGCCAGATGGGGATGCCTGAGCTGAGGCCTAAACAAGACTGCACTACAAGGTGGAATTCAACATTTTATACATTGAAGTGGTTTCTTGAGTGAAAGGATGCCATCATCTCTACCCTGGCCATTGTCATTGCACCTGTTGATGCTCTGACCCAAGAGGAATGGGAGGTGGCGGAGGAGGTGCAGAGTCCTGGAACCCTTTGAGCAGGTCACTGTGGAGATCAGTGGAGAGAGGTACAGTAAGCAGTTATTACTAAATCAATATTTAATCCAGTATTATATATGTATATGAGCAGTAGATGCGAATGTAGTATCAGTAGACAAAACATGAACCTGAAATAATAAGTTACTGTTCTCTCTTTTCAGCTATGTGACAGCCTCAAAAATGACACTCCTGTGTAAGGGTCTGCAGCGAATCACAGCCAGCCGCCAGAGAGAAGCAAATGTAACCACAGGACATGTGACAGAGTTGATGGACACCATATGTTCATCAATGGACAGAAAGTTCAACAGAATGGAATATAATCACGTGCTATCAGAAACCGCTGCACTTGACCCCAGGTTTAAGAAGTTAGCCTTCAGTGATGCCAGAGCGATTGATGAGGCTCTTCAAAGAATAACCTCAGCAGCAGGGAGGGACAGCCCCAGCAGTCAGCTGGCTCAGGCACCAGGGCAACAGGAAGAAGAGGGATCAGATGGAGCAGAAGCRCCAGCAGTAGTGCCACAAACGTCTGCTGTTTGGATGCTGTTTGACGAGAGAGCAACTGGGGATGCAGCGCGAAGGAATCCCTCAGCAGATGCCATAATGGAGGTCCGATCCTATTTGGAGGAGCCCCGCCTCCAAAGATCTGCAGATCCTCTGAGCTGGTGGAAGAACAAGGCCTCTGTCTACCCATGACTTACTAAAGTCATGCCACATCCGTTCTCTCTGAGAGGGTCTTCTCAAAAACGGTACAAATAATTACTGAGAGAAGAAACTGCATCAGCCCCTCGAAAGTGAGGCAGCTTGCATTTCTGAATGCAAATCTCTCATAAAAGCAAAATATGGTCAGCATTGCTGTGTGCTGCTGGTTATAACATGGCAATAAAGAAGAGAGAGAAAAGAGGGACCAGTTTAATGTTTTAAGTGGGATGCTGCAGTTTTGCACATTGTTATTTATTTTTCTTTGATATGGTGATATTCTATTATGCTGTTCAGATTGTATTCGTTTTGAATGGTTAGATTTATATGCACTTTGTTAATATACTTTAAAAAGTTATACTTTAAATGCAAATGTTTAATAGCATTCTACTTTATAACAAACCAATGCATTTTTAAATACATTGTGGTTAAGGTAGAGTATGATTTCATTGAATCATTTAATTAGAATTGTTTTAACAACAATCATAGTCAAACTATTGAAAACTGTTTGACTTTAAAAAATACAAAACATATTTTTTTTAAAGAGCCGTTTGGGAGCCAAGAGAGCCGGCTCTTTTTGGTGAGCTGAGCCGAACGAACTGAAAAGAGCCAGAATGCCCATCACTAAACATCGTACAGCGCAGCGCCTGTTGGGGACGGTTAGAACAGGGACAGCGCTCTAATTGGCCACGGGAGTCTCGCGCAGTTTAGCTGGGGCTGTCAATCAAACGGCCACCTTTATAACGGCGGATAAACCCGGCAGGAGACAGACAGACAGGACAGGAGTGTGACTGTCTGGGAGCAGATCGGTTTTTGATAAACAGATTAGGCTACAATCAGGAGTTGAGTTTTAGATTGAGATTGATCCATTCACCTGTTTGTTGACTAATCTTTTAGAATATTTTTCTCTCAATACTTTTTTTCCTAGTCAGTCTTCTCATTAGTTTATTTTTTCATCAGTTTACATTAGTTTATTTTTTCATCAGTTTACCTTTCCACCAGTCTAGACTTCTTGTGTTAAGTTGGCTTTCAATAAACTTTTTAAATATTTCTTTACTCAATATAAAAAGATAAGTCTAAGTAGTTCTCTCTTTTCTCTCACCACCTGTTTCTTCTGAGATGGATAAACTGCCAGGGGTGAACATAACGACTGCTAACAGCTCTACTGTGGCCCGGCTTCATCCTTCCTTCATCGAGCATGGTTCCTACCAGCACCTGTGTGTCCTCGTGCCTGTCATCCTCGGGGTGATCTGTGTCCTYGGGCTGGCCAGTACCCTCACAGCCATGGGCATCCTGATCTCAAACGCCCACCGTGGGAAACTATCCCTTATCAACGCTCTCATCCTCAACCTGATGTTTGCCGACGGCCTTGTACTGGCWTTCGCCCTCCCGTTCCGCGCTGCTGCCTTTTCCAAACCCAGTTGGACGCTTGGTTGGACGGTGTGCAAGACCTGTGATTGGTTCCTGCAGAGCTGCATGGCTGCGAAGAGTTTTACCGTAGCGGTGATGGCTAAGGCTTGTTACCGTTACGTCTCTAACCCGACTAAACAGGTCAGCATCAGTCTACGCTCCATCCTATTGGTGATGTGGTTCCTCTGGCTGTCTGCCTGCTCCGCCCCCATCCCTACCTGGCTGTTCTCCTCACTGCAGAGAGAGACCCGGGGGCTGGTGTGTGTGCAGGTGGTTCCCCCTGAAGCGCAGGACTTCATGTCGGTCTACGTCAAGGYGTACCCCCTGAGTGTGTTCTGCGCCCCTTTGAGTTTTGCCCTGCTGTATTTCTGGCGGGTGTATGGGCAGTGCCAGCGGCGCTGTAGTAAGACCCAGAACCTCCGAACGCAGATCAGATCCAGGAAGCTCACTCTGATGCTATTCAGTCTGACGGTAGCCATGACAACGATGTGGCTGCCACAGTGGGTGGTCTGGGTGTGGGAGCGGCACGCCGCGGAGCGAGAGGCACAGGGACCGGGAGGACCCTTTGTYGTCTTCTCTCCCCCTCTCCTCCTCTCCCTCTCCGCCCTGCTCCTCACTTTCTTTCTCTCCCTGGTGAACCCGCTCATCGTCCTCTCTCTGTCAGAGGAGTTCAGGGAGGGTTACAGAGGTCTGTGGAGGCGCCTTACTCTTCGTAAACACACCCTGTCCAACCCCAAACCTGGCCCCCATGCACCCACTGCCCCCCAGTCCCCCTGCCCACGACCAGAGACCTCGGGCCAGCMGAGGGGAGGAGACGGAGGCCTAGGCTCCATCCCTTGCCAGGGGACGAGAGTTGATCCCCAACCCCAGATGGAGCAGGGCGGAGTGGGAGAGGCGGAGGATGAGGCAGAGGGAGAGAGCCCTCGGGATGGGATCGTGCTGCTAGACGTGGAGCAGTTTTGGCATGAGAGAGAGACAGGCTCCATGACAGAGGAGAATGATCCCATACCCTGGGAGCACCAGGAGGGCGCACCAGCCGAGGGGAGGAAGTGAAGGAAGTGAGGAGAAGATATACACACAGACAAACAGGACTGGTTCTAAGAGGCTACTCAATACTCAGCTACATCTGTCCTTGTCTTTGTGTATCTGTCTATCTTGTGTGGTTTTTGTGAACAAATTGTGTTACCCACCACAACCAGTGATTTTTAAGTAAAAGGTTGTTTGAGAGTATTTGGATACTGCCTCAACGATGCCTGATACACTCTTTAGCATGGAGACCAGCCAGTAAGCCTCCCCTCTCTCTTCCTCTCAGTTAGCGCCACAGCGTTCAAACAACCTTCAAACAACACACACACTGACAGACTATATCAGCAGCTGTAACGGACTGACATTTGACTATACCTCACTGGACTGAAGATCAGTCAACAGAGGAATCAGCACAGGAGACAATACAGGAGACAACACAGGAGACAAYACAGGAGACAACACAGGAGACAATACAGGAGACAACACAGGAATCAACACAGGAGTCAATGGTTGGTATTCATTCAACTGTGTCTATGATATTGTTTGATGGGAATTACATTGGTTTGTCAACTGTTTGATTGGTTATTGTTATGGTGAATATACATAAAGTGTTATATTTCACTGTAGATGTGTGTGTATATATATATATAGTGCTAGTCCACCTACCGCTAACTAGCAGGCTTGTAACTGTCGCGTGTGGCCAGTCGAACACCGAACTCTTCGTTGAGATATTTATTTATAGACTAATACACTTGAAACAAATAGCCAAACCGAAAACTGCAGACATTACTAGTGCCTCCCCCGCGATTAAACCGCCATAAAAAAATGAAACGCAGCCTAGCGTGATTATTGACAGCTGCCTTGAAGGACACAAATAACACAAATATATACTCTGTGTGTGTATGTATATATATATATATATATATATACATACACACACAGAGTATATATAATGGAGGTATTCTACTTATCCTTGAAGTAATGACCAACAGTTAACCGCTCTCTCTCCTGAGGAGCTGGGTCCCATTACTAGCTGGGTAGCTGGGTCCCCATTACATAGCTGGGTCCCATTACATAGCTGGGTATATGGGTCGTCATTTCAGAGCTGGGTAGCTGGGTCCCACTACATAGCTGGGTAGCTGGGTCCCATTACATTGCTGGGTAGCTGGGTCGCCATTACATAGCTGGGTCGCCATTACATAGCTGAGTAGCTGGGTCGTCATTTCAGAGCTGGGTAGCTGGGTCCCACTACATAGCTGGGTATATGGGTCGTCATTTCAGAGCTGGGTAGCTAGGTCCCCACTACATAGCTGGGTAGCTGGGTCCCACTACATAGCTGGGTCCATTACATAGCTGGGTAGCTGGGTCGTCATTTCAGAGCTGGGTAGGCTAGGTCCCACTACATAGCTGGATAGCTGGGTCCCACTACATAGCTGGGTCCCCATTACATAGCTGGTATATGGGTCGTCATTTCAGAGCTGGGTCCATTACATAGCTGGGTAGCTGGGTCCCATTACATAGCTGGGTATATGGGTCGTCATTTCAGAGCTGGGTAGCTGGGTCCCACTACATAGCTGGTAGCTGGGTCCCATTACATAGCTGGGTAGCTGGGTCGTCATTTCAGAGCTGGGTAGCTGGTCCCATACATAGCTGGGTAGCTGGGTCCCCACTACATAGCTGGGTAGCTAGGTCCCCATTACTAGCTGGGTAGCTGGGTCCCCACTAATAGCTGGGTAGCTGGGTCCCACTACATAGCTGGGTCCCCATTACATAGCTGGGTAGCTGGGTCCTATTATAGCTGGGTAGCTGGGTCCTATTACTAGCTGGGTAGCTGGGTCGTCATTTCAAAGCTGGGTAGCTGGGTCCCCACTACATAGCTGGTGTCCCATTACATAGCTGGGTAGCTGGGTCCATACATGCTGGGTAGCTGGTCGCCATTACATGCTGGGTGCTAGGTCCATTACATAGCTGGGTAGCTGGGTCCCAACTACATAGCTGGGTAGCTGGGTCGCCATTACATAGCTGAGTAGCTGGGTCGTCATTTCAGAGCTGGGTAGCTGGGTCCCACTACATAGCTGGGTATATGGGTCGTCATTTCAGAGGCTGGGTAGCTAGGTCCACTACATAGCTGGGTAGCTGGGTCCCACTACATAGCTGGGTCCCATTACATAGCTGGGTAGCTGGGTCGTCATTTCAGAGCTGGGTAGCTAGGTCCCCACTACATAGCTGGGTAGCTGGGACCCACACATAGCTGGGTCCCATTACATAGCTGGTATATGGGTCGTCATTTACAGAGCTGGGTCCCATTACATAGCTGGGTAGCTGGGTCCCATTACATAGCTGGGTCCCATTACATAGCTGGGTATATGGGTCGTCATTTCAGAGCTGGGTAGCTGGGTCCCACTACATAGCTGGGTAGCTGGGTCCATTACATAGCTGGGTAGCTGGGTGTCATTTTCAGAGCTGGGTAGCTAGGTCCCCACTACATAGCTGGGTAGCTGGGTCCCCACTACATAGCTGGGTAGCTGGGTCCCACTACATAGCTGGGTAGCTGGGTCCCACTACATAGTGGGCGGGTCCCATTAAATAGCTGGGTAGCTGGGTCCCTATTACATAGCTGGGTAGCTGGGTCCCTATTACATAGCTGGGTAGTGGGTCGTCATTTCAAGCTGGGTAGCTGGGTCCACTACATAGCTGGGTCCCATTACATAGCTGGTAGCTGGGTCCCACTACATAGCTGGGTCCCCATTACATAGCTGGGTAGCTAGGTCCCACTAATAGCTGGGTAGCTGGGTCCCCATTACATAGCTGAGTAGCTGGGTCCACTACATAGCTGGGTATATGGGTCGTCATTTCAGAGCTGGGTAGCTAGGTCCACACTACATAGCTGGGTCCCCACTACATAGCTGGGTAGCTGGGTCCCACTAACATAGCTGGGTATATGGTTCGTCATTTCAGAGCTGGGTACTAGGTCCCTACATAGCTGGGTAGCTGGGTCCCCACTACATAGCTGGGTCCATTACATAGCTGGGTAGCTGGGTCCCTATTACATAGCTGGGTTGCTGGGTCCCCATTACATAGCTGGGTAGCTGGGTCCTATTACATAGCTGGGTAGCTGGGTCCCTATTACATAGTGGGTAGCTAGGGTCCTATTACATAGCTGGGTAGCTGGGTCCCATTACATAGCTGGGTAGCTGGGTCCTAATTACATAGCTGGGTAGCTGGGTCCCTATTACATAGCTGGGTAGCTGGGTCCTATTACACAGCTGGGTAGCTGGGGTCCCAACACTACATCAAGCTGGGTCCCCATTACATTAGCTGGGTAGCTGGCTCCTATTACATATCTGGGTAGCTGGGTCCCTATTACATAGCTGGGGTCCCTATTACATAGCTGGGTCCCATTACATAGCTTGGGTAGCTGGGTCCCTATTACATAGCTGGGTAGCTGGGTCGTCATTTCAAAGCTGGGTAGCTGGGTCCCACTACATAGCTGGGTATAATGGGTTCGTCATTTCAAGCTGGGTAGCTGGGTCCCACTACAAATAGCTGGGTAGCTGGGTCCACTACAAGCTGGGTCCCCACTACATAGCTGGGTCCCCATTACATAGCTGGGTAGTGGTCCCCACTACATAGCTGGGTAGCTAGGTCCCATTACATATGCTGGTAGCTGGGTCCCATCCATAGCTGTTAGCTAGGTCCTATTACATAGCTGGTAGCTGGGTCCCCACTACATAGCTGGGTAGCTGGGTCCCATTACATAGCGTTGGGTAGCTGGGTCCCATACATAGCCTGGTCCCCATTACATAGCTGGTGGGGTCCCACTACATAGCTGGTAGCTGGGTCCCACTAGAATAGCTGGGTAGCTGGGTCCCCCATTACATATAGCTGGTCCCCATACATAGCTGGGTCCCACTACATAGCTGGTCCCCACTTACATAGCTGGGTCCCCATTACATAGCTGGGTAGCTGGGTCCCCATTACACTAGCTGGGTAGCCTGGGTCCTTTACATAGCTGGGTAGCTGGGTCCCCACTACATAGCTGGGTCCCCATTTATTCATAGCTGGGTAGCTGAGGTCCCCCTTACAATAGCTGGGTAGCTGGGTCCATTACATAGCTGGGTACTGGGTCCCCATTACATAGTCTGGGTAGCTGGGTCCCCACTACATAGCATGGGTACTGGGTCCCCACTAATAGCTGGGTAAGCTGGTCTGGTCCCTTAATAGCTGGGTAGCTGGGTCCCCACTACATAGCTGGGTCCCCACTACATAGCTTGGGTAGCTGGGTCCCCACTTACATTTAGCTGGGTAGCTGGGTCCCCATTACAATAGCTGGTCCCCATTACATAGCTGGCAGCACAACCACATTTCGAAATTGCACCTGAGCACTATACTACGTACGTGGTTTGAGTAGTAGCGCGGAAAATTTGATCAACTCTGAGTTCAACTCGGGATAATCAGTACCACGAAAGTGGCTCACCTTTAAGTCAGGTGCCAACGAATCTTTCAGAACTAACCTGCTCCGGGCAGGCTGACCCAGGGCTAACATACGTTTCCTGAATGACGTGTCTGAGCCGCGAGTTGAGGACCAATGAAATTATCATTATCGTTATCATCCCCTTTATTTAAGACGACTGATTAAATTTTATTAATCAAATGTTTGTTTTGTGCAAAAAAAATTGTAATGTTAAAATACCTATCACAGTACACATTTAGTAAAGACAGAATGTATTTGAAACTTCACACACAGTAAAACTTGTCAAACTTGACAATTAATTTATCGTATCGATAAGCACACCAAAGACAGCATTAACGATAAGTTATTTTTAAATACGTCACACCAAGAAGCCTATTTCACACAGACTCCTGAATTTGCATGATTACTGTTGTTTCATTTTTGATTTCGGCACAAGGAAAT
>NC_036848.1:1805408-1812883 GCF_002910315.2 Salvelinus sp. IW2-2015
GGGAATAGGAGAGAAGGAGGAAGAGGGGAGTAGAGGGAGGAGATGAGTTGAGAGTGATGGTGGAGGCAGAGGAGTTGGTGGTCTCACTCCCAGCCTCCCTCCCCCCTCTCTCTTCCTTCCTCCCTCCCTTCCCTCCTCCCCCACTCCCTTTCTCCCATCCTCCCAGACGACATTTCTCTCTCATTAATCATTGATGGCGACCTTTCTCTACCAGAGGCACCAACCTCAATCACAGGAACACTTAGCAAATCTAACCCTCCATTCCTACTAGCCCCTGGGCTAACACTAGGCTAACACACTTAACCCTTAATTCCACTAGCCCCTGGGATATCGCTAGGCTAGGTCCAATACCATTCCACTAGCCCCTGGGCTGCTAAACTAACCCTCCATCCCACTAGGCCTCTGGGCTAGGTCCTGCATGGACCTGTACTCTATGATGGAAGCCCCTGAGAGAAATATAGCACTAAACCAAAGTGTGATGTTGGCTCTGTCTGTCTCTGTCTGCCTCTAAAACATTAGAGGCAGTGACTAATGGCCATCCTTTAGTTAAAATAGCAAAAATCCATCAGTCATTTATGTTGACCTGGAGGTTGTCATCTGAAATGGCTGATTGATTTGCCTTGCACCTGGAATAGCAGACCATGAGATGGAGAGAGGTTTTCTAATATAGAGAAAGGCAGGGACAGASACAGAAAGACGTAAGAGAGAGAGAGAGTTTTAGACAGAAGGAAAATACAAATCTGCGTTTGCAGAAGAAACAAACCCAGGCTTAATTAGCTTATTATATGACAGGGATCATGCTGGTAGAGGTGTCAGCAGGTGAGTTCATCACTGTGCCCCTCACCCTTATTCTATGCCTACCCCTTCTCCCCTCCCACTCCCACTCCCTCTCTATCTCCCCCACTGTGTGCGGGAAGTYGGGGGTGTCACTGGCGTACGTTTCATCCCAGAGCCAATCATCTCTAATGGATGATGTGCCACAGGGTTCGCAGTGGAGCTCACAACATGCTAACGTTAATTAGCTCACAGTGCAGGAGGGGGGTAATTAAGATAAACAAACATCGCCCCCTGCTCCACTACCTCACCCGTACGTCACCAATACCCCTCTTCACCTCAAATCTACCTACCTCACCCTTACATCACCCATACCCCCCATCCTTCGCCTCAAACCTCCCTACCTCACCCTTACATCACCCATACCCATCTTCGCCTCAAACCTCCCTACCTCACCCTTACATCACCCATAACCCCCCCTTCACCTCAAACCTCCCTACCTCACCTTACGTCCCCATAACCCCCCCTTCACCTCAAACCTCCCTACCTCACCCTTACGTCACCAATACCCCTCCCCCCCAAAAAAACCTGCCTCTCTGAAGACATCTACAACTTCATAGAGAGTGTGTTTATGTGTATGTATGTATTTATGTGTGTGTGTGTGTGTGTGGAGGGGGTTATGGGGGCCTTGATGTTTGTGGTCTTTTGATTGGAGTAAATCTGTCTTTCATCTCAGTGAAGATCCAAAGGACAGGAACCTTTCAGGCCCTCTGTGTGAATTTATAGGGGGTCTCTTTTTAACTCTCTGCTTTATCCACCGATCTGAAATCAATCATTAAAAGCAAATAAACATTTGCTCAAAATATTTGTTTTGTTTATCTCAAACCACTAAGTTAGGCTGAGATTCATGCTGATCTCGGGTTGTCAACAATGCAGCTATAAAGACAATTTCTGATTGAGCCGACATCTGCAGTGACTACTGTGAATACGATCTCCGCAAACACGGGAACATTGCCTTTAAAAGCCACATTGTTGAGAACCTGCAATCAAATTTAATCCCTTAAAGTATATAGCTCTTACAGTGAAGTTTTTGTAATATAGCCCAGTTGCTAATTAAGACCGTGAAGCAACAAGACAATCGCTAGATTTGAGGGGCGTCGGCTGCTTCTGACAGAGAGGATGGAAAAAAGAAGAGGAAGAGGGAGGAGTTGGAGAGAGAGGAAGATGAAGAAGAGGAAGATAGAGGGAGGAGGGAGGAAGAGGGGGGAGAGGGAGGATGAGCTGTCTGTATATTCGGCTGGTATATTCTAGTAGTCAACAACAACAGCAGCTGGTAGTCATGACACGTCTTCTGAACTGGTACAGTCATACAGACAGAGACGTAGGCCTACTTAGGGCTAGAGTGGAGGCTGCTGAGGGGAAGACGGCTCATAATAATGGMTGGAACGAAGCGAATGGAATGCCATCAAACACATGGAAACCATGGAAACCATGTGTTTGATGTATTTGAWACCATTCCATTTATACCGCTYCAGCCATTACAACTAGCCCATCCTCCCCAATTAAGGTGCAACCAACCTCCTGTGCTAGATTCAATCCGTAGCAAAGAAGATGCTGCGCTATAGCGTGATTCAAATGTAAAGATAATTTTGATTGCGTCGATGTAAGCATACTGTATACGTTTACACTCGGCTCCCTACGCAGGGCGGCAGGTAGCCTCGTGGTTAGAGCATTCAACTAGTAACCAAAAGGTTGAAAGATCGAATCCCCGAGCTGACAAGGTAAAAATCTGTCATTCTGCCCCTGAACAAGGCAGTTTACCCACTGTTCCTAGGCCATCATAAAGATTTGTTYTTAACTGACCTGCCTAGTTAAATAAAGGTAAAAAACATAGGTTTACTGTGAATGCAGTCTTTGCAACAAAAAAAAATTGACATTTATTTCACCTTTATTTAACCAGGTA
Organism: Salvelinus sp. IW2-2015; assembly: GCF_002910315.2. Taxonomy (NCBI): domain Eukaryota; kingdom Metazoa; phylum Chordata; class Actinopteri; order Salmoniformes; family Salmonidae; genus Salvelinus; species Salvelinus sp. IW2-2015. The sequence continues at coordinate 1,808,146 of NC_036848.1, forward strand.
GGCTAGTTGAGAAAAAGTTCTAATTTGCAACTGCGACCTGGCCAAGATTAAGCAAAGCAGTTCGACACATACAACAACACGGAGTTACACATGGAATAAACAAACATACAATCAAAAATAGAGTAGAAAAATCTATATACAGCATGTGCAAGTGAGGTAGGATAAGAGAGGTAAGGCAATAAATAGGCCATGGTGGYGAAGTAATTACAATATAGCAATTAAACACTGGAATGGTAGGATGTACAGAAGATGAATGTGCAAGTTGAGATACTGGGGTGCAAAGGAGCAAGATAAATAAATAAATACACTATGGGGATGAGGTAGATTGGATGGGCTAATTACAGATGAGCTATGTACATGTGCAGTGATCTGTGAGCTGCTCTGACAGCTGATGCTTAAAGCTAGTGAGGGAGGTAAGAGTCTCCAGCTTCACAGATTTTTGCAGTTCGTTCCAGTCATTGGCAGCAGAGAACTGGAAGGAGAGGCGGCCAAAGGAGGAATTGGCTTTGGAGGTGACCAGTGAGATATACCTGCTGGAGTGCGTGCTATGGGTGGGTGCTGCTATGGTGACCAGTGAGCTGAGATAAGGCGGGGCTTTACCTAGCAGAGACTTGTACATGACCTGGAGCCAGTGGGTTTGGCGACGAGTATGAAGCGATGGCCAGCCAACAAGAGCGTACAGGTCGCAGTGGTGGGTAATATATGGGGCTTTGGTGACAAAACGGATGGCACTGTGATAAACTGCATCCAATTTGTTGAGTAGAGTGTTGGAGGCTATTTTGTAAATTACATCGCCGAAGTCGAGGATCGGTATGATGGTCAGTTTTACGAGGGTATGTTTGGCTGCATGAGTGAAGGATGCTTTGTTGCGAAATAGGAAGCCGATTCTAGATTTAATTTTGGATTGGAGATGCTTAATGTGAGTCTGGAAGGAGAGTTTACAGTCTAGCCAGACACCTAGGTATTTGTAGTTGTCCACATATTCTAAGTCAGAACCGTCCAGAGTAGTTGGCAGGTGTTGGCAGTGATCGGTTGAAGAGCATGCAGTTAGTTTTACTTGCATTTAAGAGCAGTTGGAGGCCACGGAAGGAGAGTTGTATGGCATTGAAGCTCGTCTGGAGGTTTGTTAACACAGTGCCCAAAGAAGGGCCAGAAGTATACAGAATGGTGTCGTCTGCATAGAGGTGGATTAGAGAATCACCAGCAGCGAGAGCGACTTCATTGATGTATACAGAGAAGAGTCAGCCCAAGAATTGAACCCTGTGGCACCCCCATAGAGACTGCAAGAGGTCCGGACAACAGGCCCTTGGATTTGACACACTGAACTCTATCAGAGAAGTAGTTGGTGAACCAGGCGAGGCAATCTTTTGAGAAATCAAGGCTGTTGAGTCTGCCCAATATGAATGTGGTGATTGACAGAGTCGAAAGCCTTGGCCAGGTCAATGAATACGGCTGCACAGTAATGTCTCTTATCGATGGCGGTTATGATATCATTTAGGACCTTGAGCGTGGCTGAGGTGCACCCATGACCAGCTCTGAAACCAGATTGCATAGCGGAGAAGGTACGATGGGATTCGAAGTGGTCGGTAATCTGTTTGTTGACTTGGCTTTCGAAGACCTTAGAAAAGCAGGGTAGGATAGATATTGGTCTGTAGCAATTTAGGTCTAGAGTGTCTCCCCCTTTGAAAAGGAGGATGACCGCTGCAGCTTTCCAATCTTTGGGAATCTCAGACGATATGAAAGAGAGGTTGAACAGGCTAGTAATAGGGGTTGCAACAATTTCGGSAGATCATTTTAGAAAGAAAGGGTCCAGATTGTCTAGCCCGGCTGATTTGTAGGGGTCCAGATTTTGCAGTTCTTTAAGAACATCAGCTATCTGGATTTGGGTGAAGGAGAAATGGGGGAGGCTTGGGTGAGTTGCTGTGGAGAGTGCAGGGCTGTTGAAAGGTGGAAGCCAGGTGGAAAGCATGGCCAGCCATAGAAAAATGCTTATTGAAATTCTCAATTATTGTGGATTTATCAGTGGTGACAGTGTTTCCTAGCCTCAGTGCAGTGGGCAGCTGGGAGGAGGTGCTCTTATTCTCCATGGACTTTACAGTGTCCCAGAACTTTTTTGAGTTTGTGCTACAGGATGCAAATTTCTGCTTGAAAAAGCTAGCCTTAGCTTTCCGAACTACCTGTGTATATTTGTTCCTGACTTCCCTGAAAAGTTGCATATCACGGGGGCTATTCGATGCTAATGCAGACGCCAAGGATGTTTTGTGCTGGTCAAGGGCAGTCCGGTCTGGAGAGAACCAAGGGTATATCTGTTCCTGGTTCTACATTTTTTGAAAGGGGCATGCTTATTTAAGATGGTGAGGAAGGCATTTAAAAAAAATAACCAGGCATCCTCTACTGACGGGATGAGGTCAATATCCTTCCAGGATACCCCGGCCAGGTCGATTAGAAAGGCCTGCTCGCTGAAGTGTTTCAGGGAGCGTTTGATAGTGATGAGGGGTGGTCGTTTGACCGCAGACCTGTTACGGATGCAGGCAATGAGGCAGTGATCGCTGAGATCTTGATGGAAGACAGCAGAGGTGTATTTGGAGGGCAAGTTGGTTAGGATGATATCTATGAGGGTGCCCATGTTTACGGATTTGGGTTGTACCTGGTGGGTTCATTGATAATTTGTGTGAGATTGAGGGCATCAAGCTTAGATTGTAGGATGGCCGAGGTGTTAAGCATGTCACAGTTTAGGTCACCTAGCAGCACGAGCTCTGAAGATAGATGGGGGGCAATCAGTTCACATATGGTGTCCAGGGCACAGCTGTGGGAACATTGACTTACATTTTTATCTCGCTATAGTGTGAATCTTCCGCACTACGGATTGAATCTAGGCCTTCTAGCTACTACCACCAGCAGAACAATGTTTATTATATTTTGAATGTAATGCCAATTCATGCCAGTAGAGAGAATAAGTGATCTGATGACACTAAGGCAGTTAGTTTATGTACGACAGTACTGCCAGCTGTGATCATTCTAGGACAGTACTGCCATCTGTAAATCATTCTAGGACAGCACTGCCATCTGTAGATCATTCTAGGACATTACTGCCATCTGTAGATCATTCTATGACAGTACTGCCATCTGTAGATCATTCTAGGACATTACTGCCATCTGTAGATCAATTCTAGGACAGTACTGCCATCTGTAGATCATTCTAGGACATTACTGCCATCTGTAGATCATTTTAGACAGTACTGCCATCTGTGATCATTCTTGGACAGCACTGCCATCTGTTGATCATTCTAGGACGGTACTCGCATCTGTAAATCATTATAGGGCAGTACTACCACTGTAGATCATTCTAGGACATTACTGCCATCTGTAGATCATTCTAGGATGGTACTGCCATCTGTAGATCATTCTAGGATGGTACTGCCATCTGTAGATCAAGCTTATTTCTCTCAAATGTTGTGCACAAATTTGTTTACATCCCTGTTAGTGAGCATTTCTGATTTGCCAGAGAATTGAATGTTAATTTCTCTACCATAAGCCGCCTCCAACGTCATTTTAGAGAATTTGTCAGTACGTCCAACCGGCCTCACATCCGCAGACCACGCCAGCCCAGGACCTCCACATCTGGCTTCTTCACCTGTGGGATCATCTGAGACCAGCCAACCGGATAGCTGATGGAACTGTGGGTTTGCATAACCAAATAATTTCTTCACAAACTGTCAGAAACCGTCTCAGGGAAGGTCATCTGCATGCTCGTAGTCCTCACCAGAGTCTTAACCTTACTGCAGTTCGGCGTCGTAAACGACTTCAGTGGGCAAATGCTCACCTTCGATGGCCACTGGAACACTGGAAAAGTGTGCTCTTCACGGAATTGCGGTTCCAACTGTACCGGGAAGATGGCAGACAGTGTTATGGCGTCGTTTTGGAGAACGGTTTGCTGATGTCAACGTTGTGAACAGAGTGGCCCATGGTCGCGGTGGGGTTATGGTATGGGCAGGCATAAGCTACGGACAACAAACACAATTTGCATTTTATCAATGGCAATTTTAATGAACAGAGATACCATGACGAGATCCTGAGGCCCATTGTTGTGCCATTCATCCGCCACCACCTCATGTTTCAGTATGATAATGCACAGCCCCATGTCGCAAGGATCTGCACACAATTCCTGGAAGCTGAAAATGTCCCAGTTCTTCCATGGCCTGCATACTTGCCAGACATGTCACCCATTGAGCATGTTTGGAATGCTCTGGAACGATGTGTATGACAGCAGGTTCCAGTTCCCGCCAATTTCCAGCAACTTCGCACAGCCATTGGGACAACATTCCACAGGTCACAATCAACAGCCTGATCAYTTCTATGCGAAGGAGATGTGTCGCGCTGTATGAGGCAAATGGTGGTCACACTAGATACTGACTGGTTTTCTGATCCACGCCCCTACTTTTTTAAAGCTATCTCTGACCAACAGATGCATATCTGTTTTTCCAGTTATGTGAAATTCATAAATTAGGGCCTAAAAATTGACTGATTTCCTTAAATGAACTGTGACTCAGTAGTCTTAGAAATAGTTGCATGTTGCATTTCTACTCTCATCAAGTGGAAAAGGCAACATGTAGAGATAGTGTAGATTGGAATTATTTTCTAAGCACTTTATTTAAAATCAAACTGAATGACGTAGTCCTGTTTTTAAACACTTTATTTAAAATCAAACTGAATGACGTAGTCCTGTTTCTAAACACTT
>NC_036848.1:1813213-1816226 GCF_002910315.2 Salvelinus sp. IW2-2015
CTGAACGACGTAGTCCTGTTTCTAAACACTTTATTTAAAATCAAACTGAACGACGTAGTCCTGTTTCTAAACACTTTATTTAAAATCAAACTGAAGGCACACTGTTTGCATAGGTCTCATGGTGGATCGTGAATTTCAACAATCGAGGAAAACCAGATTATTTTATATAAATGAATTTTATGGGCCTGACTATAATTGTGTTGACTATGCTGTCCTGTGCATCACATGTCAAAAGATAACATAGTGTGTGTAGTTATACAGGAACCAGAACCTTCCAGGTGTCCATTCATCCATTCAGTCAGAAGACCTGAATTTAGCACCCAAAAAACAAGAACAGTACAATTTACAAAAACATATATAAAAAAACAGTCATAACAAAACAATGTCATTTCCAAATAGTTATTGCTACATTTGAGATGTCCTTCATCTTAGGCATACACATGTAGTAATAATAACATGCATGTTTGTGTCCTTATAATTCCAGTCTATCGTTTATTCACATACTAGAAGCATTAAGCATCATTCAATACATGGCGTTTTCTTAACATAAGATGTTCCCTTTAAGACTCATGCTCTTGTAGAAACAATATACAGTACATCCCCTTTAAACACTAGTCTCTTTGCTCTGAAGCKTTGCAAATAAATAGACCTGAAACAGCATATCAACACATGATACTGTTAACCCATGGTATAAGGTATCATCTACAAGAACTAAATCAGTYGACAAAGTCCAGTCTTAAATATTACACATTTACAGGATGCCTGGTTTCAAGTGGTAAGGCAAGACATAGCCTGGCAGCTAGTCTAGTAGCCAGAGATGTTTGTTAATCAGGCAACTCCTTTGTCTTTGTTGTTGGAATGAAATAAAAATACTGAGATGGGCCAACAGAGGCTACCAGGCTAGCATTAGTATAATTCTATAGTAATGGCATCCCTGGACAGATCTGAAACGGAACCCTATTCCCTATATAGTGCACTACTTTTAGGGTGCCATTTTGGACTGAGTCCCTGTGTGTCAAGCCGTGGCCCTCCTCTCTCCGTTCCCACAGTGTCATTTTCTTCATAAAGGCTGACGGTGATGTTCCTCTTTGTACAACCTTGGGAAAAGACGCAGCTCACAGAGAGAGAAGACATTTCCAGTTAGATGTCTCAGTAATCTCACTGAGCTCCGTTGTCCAGTGTTGGTCCTCGTCTCCTCCCTGAGATGTTGTTTTGGGATCTAGAAAAGAAAGTGGAGCGTCATGAAATTGAGTGAAAATAACAGATATTTTTGTAATTAACTGTTCTGTTGCTTTGGAATCTAGAACAGAACAGATGAGTCAAAACGAGTGCACTTTAAATAGGAAAAAGGGTGCCATTTGGGACATAGCATAGCAAACACTTTGTGATGTTCTTGAGGTTCTATATTCTGTTCTTACCTGCTGGGTTTCTTCTGTCCACCAGGTGACGACAGATTGAATTTTCCTCTCTGTAACACATCTGATGGTATTTTGGGCTTGGTGAGCGGGCAGGGGGGTGGGGGTCTGTTGGGGGGGTCAGGTCTGTGTGTGTGAGGTGTTGAGTGGGGGTTGGGGGGCAGGATGGCTGGAGGAAGGGGAAGAAGGGGTCCTTTCTGCTGGGTTAGGTAGCTGGGGATGGGAGGTTTAGGCTTGGGCTGTGGCAGGGGCTTGAGAGAGGGTTGGGGCTTGGGCTGGAAGGGAGGAGTTGGGACTTGGGGCTGGAGGGAGGGTTGAGGCTGGGGCGTGGGGCTGGGCTGGGGCTGGGGCTGGGGCTGGGGCTGGGGCTGGGGGTTGAGGTTGAGGCTGGGATGAGGGTTGGGTTGCTGGGGTTGCGAGCCTGGGCTTGAGGCTGGGGCTGGGATTGAGACTGGGGCTGGGATTGAGACTGGGGCTGGGATTGAGGCTGGGGCTGGGATACAGCCTGTCTCTGCTGGGCAGCGTAAGCAGGTATAGGAGGGGGTTTCACAGTCGGATGGAAGATAGCGTGCCTGGTCCTGGTGGAGGGGCTGGGGCGAGGACTGGACTGACGCTGTGGAGGACAAACACAAGCACTCACAGCACTACTGTCAGAACAGTTTTTTAATTATTATTTTGTTATTTACCTGTCAAGAGTAAGCTTTTTAGCATTGATTTTACTGTACATACAATGTACTTTGGTGTAAGGTGAATGAACAGATCCCCTCACCAGTCTGTCTGAGCCCTGTCTCTTCAGTAGGAAGGCAGGGTTGGCATGGCCGTTGGCATGGCTGTTGTCAAGGTGACTGTTGGCATGATTGTTGACAAGGTGACAGTTGGCAAGACTGTTCACAAGGTGACCGTTTTCAAGACTGTTGGCTTGTAGATGTTTGGCTTCAGCAGGGACTGGCCAACTGACTGGACAACTAAGGAGTCAAACACAGTGTTTTTCATTCTAGAAGTTAAATCTGAGATGTTGATTACTGTGAAATGTCTATGGTGTATATTTTCCTTGAATAAAATAAGATAAATTCAAACAGTTGAAGATGTGAAAACAACTGAAATACTGAGTTACACACATTGTCTTGGGTGGTGGGACCGAGGTCTTCAGAGGAAGGTTTTTATGGAGTTTATGGCTGTAGCAGCACCACAGTCCCACAGCAGCCAATAGGACAAAGAGAACCATGGGGAGGAGCAACAGGACAGGAAGTAGACTGCCTAGAAACACAAACAACATCAACAACAAAGGTCAGATCAAAGATTAACCTGGAAGATATGACTTGAAAACCAACAATCAAATATATGTGGTTTAACCTAGTAGTCTTTTGCAACACCACATCAGTTATTAGATTTAATCAGTTATTTGACTGACTGAATCAGTATTTGAGTGACTGGTTGGTTGATAACATACTGTGGTTGATGACAGGTCCACTGTCGACACTCCCTCCTGTCCCCTCCTGGTCACACAGGGGAGGGGCCCAGCCTGAGTCACAGTGGCAGTGGTGGTTGTTGTTACACAGCTAGAGGGAGAGAGAGAGAGAGAGAGAGAGAGAGAGAGA
>NC_036848.1:1817246-1831619 GCF_002910315.2 Salvelinus sp. IW2-2015
AGTCCTGGGTCCAGTGTGTCCCCCTGTTCCTCGTCCCCCTGGCCTGGTCGGTAAACGTGTGTCCCCCTACAGAGGACCTTCTTGCCTCCCACCCGGACCGTGGTGTCGATGGGAACAGCGTTAGTCTCCAGGGGCTTGGAGGCTGAACTCACACACTGGATCTTACCACATCTAGCATCCCTAAAGCAACGGACCGGTCACATGGATTCAGACATGTAGGGATTGTTTTGTAGGTGTGAAAGAAATGTTAAATGGTAGTTCAAGGGAGAGACACTTCTATACATTTGGTGCCGACTGTGTGACTCCTCACCTGTCCCTGCATCCTCTGTATTTCCCCAACAGGTCTTTGCCACAGTTCCCAAAGGTGTCTCCTGCCTCGTTCACCTTCTTAAAGCACAGGTCTAGAGCAGGACGGCCGTCTAGAGAGGACAGAACACACACAGTGTTATGTCACTTCCTGCTAGCAGACAGATGTTCCTGCCTCGTTCACCTTCCTAAAGCACAGGTCTAGAGCAGGACGGCCGTCTAGAGAGGACAGAACACACACAGTGTTATATGACCTCCTGCAAGCACACAAATGTTCCTGTGGTCAGGTAAAGCCTGTCCTGTGAAGATCTCTGATAGTGAAAACAGAAATAACACCAGAGCCCAGTCCAGTAACAAGCCCTAATCCTTCTCCCTTGGAGCCAATTTGAAGGACCCAGATAGGTGTGAGCAATATTGTCAAAGCCGCAGACCAGACAATGGTTTCAATAGGGGAGCATTACATTGAAAAGTACTATAAAAGCAATCCATTACTTTATAACAGCATGCAATAACATGCCTACTAACGCCGCCCCAGAATGATTGATAGGTACTAACCCCGCCCCCAGAGTGATTGACACTGCTGCTCCAGGGTGAGACACATGCCGGTGTAGCAGTAGGCCCGCCCCCCATCACAGGAAGTACCATCCACCAGGAATAAGTTAGCAGGACAAGACTCCGCCTTCCCATCACAGTACTCGGGTAGGTCACATGACCCTGATGGAGTACGACACAACACACCTGGACTCTTCAACTAGAGAGAGAGAGAGAGAGAGAGAGAGAGAGAAGGGGACTATTAAACGATCAAACACCTCGACTCCTTCAACTACGAGAGTGAGGACGAGAGAAGAGAGGAAGAATGAGGGGGGGAAGGAGGAAGATAGAGAGAGAGAGAGAAGGAGAGAGAGAGAGAGAAGAGAGAGAGAGGAGAGAGAGAGGGAGGGAGGAGGGAGGGCAGCGGAGGGAGGGAGGAGGGAGGGAGGAGGGAGGGTAGAGAGAGAGAGAGAGAAGGGGACTATTAAACGATCCTAACAAATAACACCTCGGACTCTTCACTAAAATAGAGAGAAAGAGAGAGCGCGAGAGAGAGGGAAGAAGAGACAGAGAGAGAGAGAGAGGGTGGGAGATAGAGAGAGAGAGAGCGACAGAGAGAGTGGACAACCAGAAAGCGAGAGAGAGAGATAGAGAGAAAGATAGAAAGAGAGAGAGAGAAAGATAGAAAGAGAGAGAGACGACAACCAGAAAGAGAGAGAGAGAGAGAAAGATAGAAAGAGAGCGAGAGAGAGACAGAGAGAGAGAGGACAACCAGAAAGAGGACAGTGTACAGTACCTTACAGTTGTCACAGCAGACTCCGTGGGCACATTCTGCTCCAGCCTTCAGAGTACAATTGTTGGCATTACAGCAGGGACTGGAACACTCCTGCAGAGAGAGGATGATTAATCAGTATATACACACACACACACACACACACACCAGTGGAGGCTCTTCAGAGGAGGAAGGGGAGGACCATCCTCCTCAGTGAATTTTATTTATTTATTTATTGTAAAACATTGAAAAAGTTACCGTTTTAAGATAAAACTATACAAAATATATTCACATCACCAAATAATTTATTAAAACACACTTATTCACTTATTTAGCTAGCAAATGCAGCTGGCTAGTTTAGTTACTCAAACACCCGGCTCAAACAGAGGGATGCTATGTTAGCAAGCTGGCTATGGCTATCCAACACAACACTGGAACTCTTCCAATTCAAGGTAAGCTTTTGGTTTTATTAATTTATTGCCACTGTGGCCCACGGATGTAACTGCTTACTGACTGTACACTGTAACGTTACTGCATGATTGTAGCCGGTTTACCAATGAATTAGTTATATTAGCTATGCTGACTAGGATGTTACTTTAGCTAATATGGGGACAACGATGTAGGCTGTGTGTAGCGGTTATGACATGGTTTGGCTTGGAAACTTTTTTTCACCTGGTCACAAACAGCTGATGTGTTGTTCATTGAAGTCCACAAACAAAGGGAAACGGTGAGAGGAGGAGAGTGCATAGAGGCGAGAAGGAATACAACATGGCTGCTATGAAAGTGAACTGTTTTTATGCGTGATCACTGTTGTGTTCATTCCGCCGATTCTGTTGACAAACGTTTCTTAAACAGAGCTAAAAATACCTGAATTTGTCAAATGGAAACTCTCGTTTGCAACTGTTGGACTACTGATTACACCATAGATAAGCTACATGCAGTTAAGAGTGTGCAAGGCGGTATTGAATGTGTCACTGTCTGTCATCTCTCATTGTCTTTCTCTCGACCTAAGTGCACCTACGTTGTAAACTTTCATTCATAGGCTAGGTTTCAGCAACCTCATGATGGGTATAGGGAAAATGTGAATATCATGTAGTAGTCTAAACCTAGCGATGTTATATTGAACTGGGTGAATGGAATATGAATGACAGTCATCCAACATGCTGTAATAGAAGTAAGGCCATGTCAATGGCGGCACTGACCATCACTGACACACACACACACCCCACACACACGCACACTTCCCCCCCTCACCTTCTCGTCTCCACAGTCACACTCCTCTCCATCCTCCAGGTAGCCGTTCCCACAGCGCTGTCCCCCGTACATGGCTCTGGTGTTGGGGAGGTTGAACAGACACTTTCCCCCTCCGGAGCTCAGGTACCTGCTCAGCTCCCGCTGGTTACAGCCGTTAAACACACGCGGGAACGGGTGGCTGCGACACACACACCAGGGGTGTATTCAGTAAGGTGCAACGCATTGCAGATAGAAATGCCATCAATAGACATTACATTATTCCTTCTACTCTACGTGTCAGAGAGGAAATTCTGCTCTAAGTAATATATTTCTTTCTATACAGACATTACTATTCCACTACATTTTGTGTCCCAGGAATGTCTTTTACAAAGCAGGATCAATCATTATATMATTATTTAACCTTTATTTATACAGGTTTATTCACATTAAGATAAAATCTCTTTAATAAGAAAGATATTTTCAACATAGATAGATTCTCTCACCCAGTGGCAGCAGCCATGATGCAGCCTCCATCATCAGCCTTGGCCTGGCAGCACCCAGGGCTGTCATGGCTCATGCCAAAGTTATGCCCCATCTCGTGAGCCATGGTCGCTGCCACGCCCACAGCACTGTCAGAGTGGTCCTGCAGGGGGGTAGAGGTCAGGGGGTAGAGCTCAATGGTTAGAGGTGGATTCCCGTATTGAAAGTCAAAGGGACATACATCTCATGTTAGCTTGGTTCTAGATCTATGTGTGCTATTATAAATACATCACAACTTTATTACAACTTTAGAGAAATCTTACTGAGTTGATTCCCCCTGACTGGTACTCTGAACACATGGCTCTGAGAGGGGCCAGCCCAATGGTGGTGCCCTGAAATGCCACGCCCCTGGGGAAACAAAAACCACAGCTGTGTAGTTCCACTGAATGGTCTTAATGGAAGGAAAGAGAGATGGATTGAGGATGGATTAAAGAGATCTAGAGTACAGTAAGGAGTGTGTCACACTAACGTGATGAGTTGAGCGTTGTCGTTCGGTAGTGTGTGTAGCTGTTTGCGTCTCCAGGCCAGGAAAGCTCCCAGGGTACTGTAGGGGTTACCAGACACACTGATCCTGTCCTGATCAGACCACACCTCCAGACCAATCACTGCCACACGAATACTTAGAGACTTGTAGTACTGCACAAACACACACACACAAACACACACACACAGATCATTTGACTAACATTTTTTATTAATTATTTTATTTCAACTTTATTTAACCAGGTAGGCAAGTTGAGAACAAGTTCTCATTTACCAAGATAAAGCAAAGCAGTGCGACACAGAGTTACACATAAACAAACGCACAGTCAATAACACAATAGAAAAAACTATACACATTGTGTGCAAATGTAGTAAGATAAGGGAGGTAAGGCAATAAAAAGGCCATAGTGGCGAAATAATTACAATTTAGCATTAACACTGGAGTCATAGATGTGCAGATGATGATGTGCAAGTAGAGATACTGGCGTGCAAAAGAGCAAAGAAATAACAATATGGGGATGAGGTAGTTGGGTGGGCTATTTACAGATGGGCTGTGTACAGGTGCAGTGATCGGTAAGCTGCTCTGACAGCTGATGCTTTAAGTTAGTGAGGGAGATATAAGTCTCCAGGTTCAGTGATTTTTGCAATTCGTTCCAGCCATTGGCAGCAGAGAACTGGAAGAAAAGGCAGTCAAAGGAGGTGTTGGCTTTGGGGATGACCAGTGAAATATACCTGCGGGAGTGCGTGCTACGGGTGGGTGTTGCTATTGTGACCAGTGAGCTGAGATAAGGCGGGGCTTTACCTAGCAAAAACTTAAAGATGACCTGGAGCCAGTGGGTTTGGCAACGAACATGTAGCGAGGGGCAGCCAACGAGAACATACAGGTCGCAGTGGTGGGTAGTATATGGGGATTTGGTGACAAAATGGATGGCACTGTGATAGACTGCATCCAATTTGCTGAGTAGAGTGTTGGAGGCTATTTTGTAGATGACATCACCGAAGTCAAGGATCGGTAGGATGGTCAGTTTTACGAGGGTATGTTTGGCAGCATGAGTGAAGGAGGCTTTGTTGCGAAAAAGGAAGCCGATTATAGATTTAATTTTGGATTGGAGATGCTTAATGTGAGTCTGGAAGGAGAGTTTACAGTCTAACCAGACACCTAGGTATTTGTAGTTGTCCACATATTCTAAGTCAGAACCGTCCAGAGTAGTGATGCTAGTCGGGCGGGCGGGTGCGGGCAGCGATCGGTTGAAGAGCATGCATTTAGTTTTACTAGCATTTAAGAGCAGTTGGAGGGCACAGAAGAAGTGTTATATATCCTAGGTTTTGGCCTTTCTAGGGAGTTTTTCCTAGCCACCGTGCTTCTACACCTGCATTGCTTGCTGTTTGGGGTTTTAGGCTGGGTTTCTGTACAGCACTTCGAGATATTAGCTGATGTACGAAGGGCTATATAAAATAAACTTGATTGATTGATTGATTGATATGGCATTGAAGCTCGTTTGGAGGTTTGTTAACACAGTGTCCAAAGAAGGGCCAGATATATACAGAATGGTGTTGTCTGCATAGAGGTGGATCAGAGAATCACCAGCAGCAAGAGCGACATCATTGATATATACAGAGAAAAGAGTCGGCCCGAGAATTGAACCCTGTGGCATCCCCATAGAGACTGCCAGAGGTCCGGACAACAGGCCCTCCGATTTGACACACTGAACTCTATCTGAGAGGTAGTTGGTGAACCAGGCGAGGCARTCATTTGAGAAACCAAGGCTATTAAGTTAGCCAATAAGAATGTGGTGACTGACAGAGTCGAAAGCCTTGGCCGGGTCGATGAAGACGGCTGCACAGTACTGTCTTTTATCGATGGCGGTTATGATATCGTTTAGAACCTTGAGCATGGCTGAGGTGCACCCATGACCAGCTCTGAAACCAGATTGCATAGTGGAGAAGGTACGGTGGGATTCAAAATGGTCGGTGATCTGTTTGTTAACTTGGCTTTCGAAGACTTCAGAAAGGCAAGGATAGATATAGGTCTGTAACAGTTTGGGTCTAGAGTGTCTCCCCCTTTGAAGAGGGGTATGACCGTGGCAGCAGTCCAATCTTTAGGGATCTCAGACGATATGAAAGAGAGGTTGAACAGTCTAGTAATAGGGGTTGCAACAATTGCGGCAGATCATTTTAGAAAGAGAGGGTCCAGATTGTCTAGCCCAGCTGATTTGTAGGGGTCCAGATTTTGCAGCTCTTTCAGAACATCAGCTATTTGGATTTGGGTGAAGGAGTGGGTGGTGGGGGGCTTGGGCAAGTTGCTGCGGGGTGCATAGCTGTTGGTCGGGGTAGGGGTAGCCAGGTGTAAAGCATGGCCAGCTGTAGAAAAATACTTATTGATATTCTCGATTATCATAGATTTMTCGGTGGTGACAGTGTTTCCTAGCMTCAGTGCAGTGGGCAGCTGGGAGCAGGTGCTGTTATTCTCCATGGACTTTACAGTGTCCCAAAACGTTTTGGAATTATTGCTACAGGATGCAAATATCTGTTTGAAAAAGCTAGTCCTTGCTTTCCTAACTGACTGTGTATATTGGTTCCTGACTTCCCTGAAAAGTTGCATATCGCGGGGGCTATTCGATGCTAATGCAGTACGCCACAGGATGTTTTTGTGCTGGTCAAGGGCAGTCAAGTCTGGAGTGAACCAAGAGMTATATCTGTTCTTAGTTCTACCAGGCAGTGATGGGTACGAGACCCGGCACCTATGATCCAAATGAGAGCCAGACGAAGCTGAGACCCGGTACCGTTGGTTATTTGAATTATCTCATGAAAAATTGTTGTCCCCATTTAATTTTCMACAGCCAACAACACGAGTAAACAACAGCAAAATCAGACAACTCCATAGTAGAATAGTTGACCTATTAAATTGCTCAACCTGTCGCATTCTATGAGAGAAAAGAATATTCCTCTTGAGGCGCATTGAAATTGCAAGAGAAAGAGAGAGAGATATGCATGCTCAATCATTGTACAACATTCTTAATGCAGTCCAGAGGAAAATACATATTTGAAATCATTTTTGATGGCCACTGTTAAAAGTGGAGGATAACTGAGCTTTCTAGAGTTACCAGGCTATACTTAATTSTCAAATCCAAGAAATGAGTAGGCCTAAACTGCCCCATTTTAGAACCAGAGTGTTCAGCAGTGGTGTTCAGCAGTGGTGTTCAGCAGTGGTGTTCAGCAGTGGTGTTCAGCAGTGGTGTTCAGCAGTGGTGTTCAGCAGTGGTGTATTGTTCCATGCGAGTTAGCGCTCGCCAATGGCGTTGAATGCATAGGGAAGACTGGGCTAAATGTAACACGGGTCAGGTGTAACTAGCCCTACATTATATTCACAGTACAGGATCCTTGGTTGGCTGAGTCTCAGTGGAACAGTTTTTTTTTGGGGGGGGGGGGGGGGGGGGGGGAATCAAGTCATCAATATGTTTCTAACTAGCAACATTTATAGCCTTATGTTTACACTTTTTAAAGTGTGTGATCTAACCTGCCTATCATACAGACCTATATGAAATTGGGCTCATTTCTGGAGGGGGAAATTATATTTTCATTCAGTTTGCAGTAGAATGTTCTTATGAAAAGTCACCAGAACTGGCCTTCTCACAGTCCTTCTCCCCACAAAATTGTAGGTCCCTCCACCACCTGTAGTATGCTGTGATATGTGCCTTTTGTCAGTATTATATTGTTTAGTTAGTGTCTTATACCCCCCACCGCAGCCCAAACTAAATGCCTAGTTAAAAAAAGGTTAAATAAACAAAAATTATAAAAACTAGGACCCCCACAATCTCCCAAATCCCAAATGAACCACAGTGTTAATTTGTGTGGTTCTCTCACCTTGTCTACGTAGTTAGCTGCCTCCAGCAGTTTCGTCTTCGTCCTATTTAAGTCCCCGCCGTGCTTCTGAAACTACACAGACAACACAGTTACAGCCATGCTTGAAGAATTTCACCCGGAAGAGTAAGGACAGCAGGATGACCTCAACCAATCAGACACGTCAGACAGCAATAAAGGATATTAGAACAGACCCTGTTAGATCTGCATTAGAACAGACCCTGTTGGTCTCATTAGAACATACCCTGTTAGATCTATTAGAACAGACTGTTAGTCTCATTAGAACAGCCTGTAGATCTCATTAGAACAGACCCTGTTAGGTCTCATTAGAACAGACCCTGTTAGATCTCATTAGAACAGACCCTGTTAGATCTCATTAGAACAGACCCTGTTAGATCTCATTAGAACAGACCCTGTTTAGATCTCATTAGAACAGACCGTTAGATCTCATTAGAACAACCTGTTAGATCTCATTAGAACAGAACCTGTTAGATCTCATTAGAACAGACCCTGTTAGATCTCATTAGAACAACCCTGTTAGATCTCATTAGAACAGACCCTGTTAGATCTCATTAGAACAGACCCTGTTAGATCTCATTAGAACAGAAACCTGTTAGATCTCATTAGAACAGACCCTGTTAGATCTCCATTAGAACAGACCCTGTTAGATCTCATTAGAACATACCCTGTTAGATCTCATTAGAACAGAACCTGTTAGATCTCATTAGAACAGAACCTGTTAGATCTCATTAGAACAGACCCTGGTAGATCTCATTAGAACAGACCCTGTTAGTCTCATTAGAACAGACCCTGTTAGATCTCATTAGAACAGAACCTGTTAGATCTCATTAGAACAACCCTGTTAGATCTCATTAGAACAGACCCTGTTAGATCTCATTAGAACAGACCCTGTTAGGTCTCATTAGAACAGACCCTGTTAGATCTCATTAGAACAGACCCTGTTAGATCTCATTAGAACAGAACCTGTTACAGACCCTGTTAGGTCTCAGAACAGACCCTGTTAGATCTCATTAGAACAGACCCTGTTAGATCCCATTAGAACAGACCCTGTTAGATCTCATTAGAGCAGAACCTGTTAGATCTCATTAGAGCAGAACCTGTTAGATCTCATTAGAGCAGAACCTGTACCTGTTAGATCTCATTAGAACACCCTGTTAGATCTCATTAGAACAGACCCTGTTAGCTCATTAGAACAGACCTGTTAGATCTCATTAGAACAGACCCTGTTAGATCTCATTAGAAACAGACCCCTGTTAGATCTCATTTAGAAGACCTGTTAGTCTCATTAGAACAGACCCTGTTAGATCTCATTAAACAGACCCTGTTAGATCTCATTAGAACAGACCTGTTAGATCTCATTAGAACAGACCCTGTTAGATCTCATTAGAACAGACCCTGTTAGATCTCATTAGAACAGACCCTGTTAGATCTCATTAGAACAGACCCTGTTAGATCTCATTAGAAACGACCCTGTTAGATCTCATTAGAACAGACCCTTGTTAACAGACCCTGTTAGATCTTCTTAGAACAGACCCTGTTAGATCTCATTAGAACAGACCCTGTTAACAGACCCTTTAGATCTCATTAGAACAGACCTGTTAACGACTGTTAGATCTCATTAGAACGACCTGTTAGACTCATTAGAACAGACCCTGTTAGATCCTCATTAGAACAGACCTGTTAGATCTCATAAACAGACCCTGTTAGATCTCATTAGAAACAGACCCTGTTAGATCCATTAGAACAGACCTGTTAGATCTCATTAGAACACTTTAACCCATTAGAACAGACCCTGTTAGATCTCATTAGAACAGAACCCTGTTAGATCTCATTGAAAGAACTGTTAGCTCATTAGACAGACCCTGTTAGATCTATTAGAACAGACCCTGTTAGATCTCATTAGAACAGACCCTGTTAGATCTCATTAGAACAGACCCTGTTAGTCTCATTAGAACAGAACCTGTTAGATCTCATTAGAACAGACCCTGTTAGATCTCATTAGAACAGACCCTGTTAGATCTCATTAGAACAGACTGTTAGATCTCATTAGAACAGACCCTGTTAGATCTCATAGAACAGAACCTGTTAGATTCATTAGACAGACCCTGTTAGTCTCATTAGAAGACCTGTTAGATCTCATTAGAACAGACCCGTTAGATCTCATTAGAACAGACCCTGTTAGATCTCATTAGAACAGACCCTGTTAGATCTCATTAGAACAGAACCTGTTAGATCTCATTAGAACAGACCCTGTTAGATCTCATTAGAACAGAACCTGTTAGATCTCATTAGAACAGACCCTGTTAGGATCTCATTAGAACAGACCCTGTTAGATCTCATTAGAACAGACCCTGTTAGATCTCATTAGAACAGACCCTGTTAGATCTCATTAGAACAGACCCTGTTAGATCTCATTAGAACAGACCCTGTTAGTCTCATTAGAACAGACCTGTTAGATCTCATTAGAACAGACCCTGTTAGATCTCATTAGGGGGGGGGGTGGGGAGATGTGGATTAAGTATGACGATAGAGAGATGAAGGGATGGGGGGTGTAACAGAGTGATGGATGGTCTCCTAGTTCAGTCTTTCCTTGGAGTATGAGTCACAGGTCAGAAGAGGAGATGGAGGTCATGCATCCTTTCCCCGCTCTCAACTGACAGATGGAATAAATGGCCATGTAAAATGGACGAAGGTGTCTGGCCTCTTACCTCAGCATGGTCAGCTACCAGCAGCAGCTCTACATACTTCATACTCTGGCCACGTCTCTACGCTCCTGGAGAAAATCAGGACATATTAGAGAACTTTACGCCAACTATACAGTGCATGATTACTTGTTATAAGTATGGGCGCGCACCACACACATAACCCCGCCCCTAATGGTTTATTATCAACTCATAGTATGTTTGCCTCTATTTTTTTATCAGTCTTAAAATGCCTGACATTTCTTGGATATTTCATTGATACAAAGCAGCCCTCTATTCACTGGAGAAGATAGTGGTTGTTCTCATATCAGATACCAGTCTAATCATCCCTCCTGCACTCACCCTTCCGCCCCGCGCGTCATCATTCCCTGGATGAGGTCATCCAGACCCTCCCCCTGGCCCTGGTTGCTATGGCGATGCCCGCAAGTTCCGTTAGGCAGACGGAGGTTCTCGGCTCGGAACACAGCGTGAGGAGCTGTGTATCCATGGTGACAGCAGGCAGGGGTTCTATCAGATAACTGACGCTGGTGTTCACCGTAATCAGTCCCCTAGGGAACCGAGATCTGAATCACAACAGTTCCAGGCTAGAAAACAAACTAAAACTATTATAGCTGGGGAAAACATAGTGTTTTTCAGTCTCTGGTTAAAGAGAGAATCCATCAAATAACTACTGAGAGAAGTTAGATATAGCAGAATGTAAACTAGAAAACAGCTGGGATTTACATGTCAGGTCTGAGACAACTAAATCCTGGCTGAACTGTATGTTGAACTGTGTATAATAAATCCTGATACCGGATGGTATCAGGAGGAGAGGGGAGAGAGAGACAGATAGAGAAGAAGGAGGAGTGGAGAGAAGAGACAGATAGAGAAAGAAGAAGGAGGGAGAGAGAGAGACAGATAGAGAAAGAAGGAGGAGGGAGAGAGAGACAGATAGAGAAAGAAGGAGGAGGGAAGAAAGAGACAGATAGAGAAAGAAGGAGGAGGGAGAAAGAGAGACGATAGAGAAAGAAAGAAAGAAGGAGGAAGAGAGAGAGAGAAGGAAGAGTAGAAAAATAGAGATTAAATTGGATCAGGGAGACACCCAGCACATTCAGGTTCTGACTCAGTGGGGATTGGATCAGGGAGACACCCAGCACATATCAGGTTCTGACTCAGTGGGGATTGGATCAGGGAGACACCAGCACATATCAGGTTCTGACTCAGTGGGGATTGGATCAGGGAGACAACCCACGCAATATCAGGTTCTGACTCAGTGGGGATTGGATCAGGGAGACACCCAGCACATATCAGGTTCTGACTCAGTGATTGGATCAGGAGACACCCAGCACATATCAGGTTCTGACTCAGTGGGGATTGGATCAGGGAGACACCCAGCACATATCAGGTTCTGACTCAGTGGGGATTGGATCAGGGAGACACCCAGCACATATCAGGTTCTGACTCAGTGGGGATTGGATCAGGGAGACACCCAGCACATATCAGGTTCTGACTCAGTGGGGATTGGATCAGGGAGACACCAGCACAATAGGTTCTGACTCAGTGGGATTGGATCAGGGAGACACCAGGAATAGCACCCTTCTCCAGATGCTTTCTACAGCCCTGTGTGTGTGTGTGTGTGTGTGTGTGTGTGTGTGTGTGTGTGTGTGTGTGTGTGTGTGTGTGTGTGTGTGTGTGTGTGTGTGTGTGTGTGTGTGTGTGTGTGTGTGTGTGATTCTCCTATAACCGTCTCCTCTGTGAACCCAGAAAGGAAACAACGGCACGGCTGGATCCCAACCTCTAAACTTCCTCCCTGATGCTGCTGGAGCCTCAATGACTTAACATGGAACCCAATGACCGAGAAACACACTGGCCTGTATATCTCAACATCAGTGCATGGCCAATAAATAAACCATCTTTTCACCTGCTCTCCTATTGTGTTGGTTGAGAATGACCGTGTGACAAATAAACTGAATTGTCATTCAAATAAAATGTATAATATTTAGGAGGCATGTCCTTATTCAATGCCGTTAGTGATCACCACAGTCACCAGAAATGTTACCTGTGGTAACTCTTACCTGAGACCTGAGCAGGTGCTGAGTGCTGCACTGGACCCCTCCACACCACGGACGTCACCATGGTAGAAACAGTGGCCCTGCAACATGAGAGGAGAGTTAAACAAACTCACATCATGCACTTTTCTTTTCGCGATGATGTCACCTAAGATTTAAGAGCTTGGTTAGCCTGTCTCTGATCAGCCAACTTTTGCCATTTGACATCCACAAATCAGAAAAGGCTGGTTACATGATACCCCCTATTGTGAGATGCTTTAGAACACCCCATGAACTCACAGTGCTGGGTGGTTTGGAGGTCTGGCGGGAACCACTGGGACTGTACCATATCTCCTGATATCCGGGGGCCAATAACTGCCTGGAACATACGGAACGGGAGAAGAGAGAGAACATTACCTCACTGAAACCAGTGCTGGTGAATAGAATACACTGTCACCATAAAACAAAGGGGAGCAGGGTGCTTCAGTCAGAGAGAACAGAGAGAGGGAAAGGGAATGAGAACATGACAGGATTGTGATAGAGTGAGTGAGAGAGGAAGAGAGAGAATGAGAGTGAGCGATGAAAAGTGAGAAAGAGAGAGAAAAGTACTGTATTCCTCTCCAGGGGCACACAGCTCATGAAACATTAATGTGACATTCTGAGTTACAAAGGGAAAGAGAGTGCCTCAAAGCATACAAAGAGATGCACAGATAGAATACAGAGAACTACACAGAGAGATAGAGAATACAGAGAGATACAGAACAGATAGATACACAGAGAGACTATATAAAGAGAACAGATATAATGAAGATAGAATACACAGAAAAGATAACAGAGAGATAAGAGATAACAGAAAAGATACATAGAGAGATACCAGATACAGAGCGATAATCACGAGAGATACACAGAAAGAAAGATTAAAGAGAGAATACGAGATACACATAAGAGATAGAAGATCACAGAGAGATATAGAGGACAGAGCGATCACATCAGAGAGATACACAGAAAGAAAGATATAAAGAGAGATACCAGAGATACAGAGAGAGACTGAGATAAAGCCCTTAATTTAAATTGATAGAAGATACACAGAGAGACAGATATATTAGAGAGATACACCAGAGAGAAGACGAGATAAGAATATACACAGAGAGACAGAAATAAAGAGAGACCACAAGAGAGAGACAGAGATAGATAACACGAGAGACAGATATATAGAGAGATACACAGAGAGAGGACAGAGATAGATATACACAGAGAGACAGATATATAAGAGAGATTAACAGACAGAGAGACAGATAATATAGAGAGATACAGAGAGACAGAAATAGTAGAGAGATACCAGAGAGAGACAGAGATAGATATACACAGAGAGACAGAACTAAAGAGGGATACACAAGAGAGAGAAAGAGATAGATTTACACAGAGAACAGAAATAAAGAGCAAACCCAGACTCAACCTATTAAAGAAACAATCTATCTGCACATATACAATCCCAAACCTTTTCTGTCCGTCAGAAAAACTATTTTTTCCCCCAGACATTTGGGATAATAACTATGTCTACATCAAAGAGTGACTGTTTTGTTTGTCCAACAACACCTGTGGACAAGGGCTTTCAGTCAACTCTTACTTCTGGACTTTTCTCTAACGTCCTATGCATGGGTTCCATGCTGAATTCTGGAGTGTCACTCTGGTAACTCATTAGTTAGGAGTATGTGATAGTCTGGTCCAAACCACACGCAGATGCTCTATAGACAGACCAACAAACATTCAGGGGTCTTGTGCAGATGTTTATTTTGTTGCTTCTGATTGGTTCCAAGTCTGTCTCCAATCCACACTTCCTGTTTCAATTCAAAATATTAAACCACACACCTACCAGCTGTTATGTGGGGTCCTCTCT
>NC_036848.1:1831644-1833809 GCF_002910315.2 Salvelinus sp. IW2-2015
CAGACAGACAGAAGACAGACAGACAGACAGACAGACCAGACAGACAGACAGACAGACAGACAGACGACAGACAGACAGACAGACCAGACAGACAGACAGACAGACAGACAGACAGACAGACGGAGGAGGAGGAGGAGGAGGAGGAGGAGGAGGAGAGATCCTCAGTGGGATTTCTGATGTTTCCACTCAGTCAGCTGGGACATATAGTGCTGTAGGTCTGTAGGCTTCCTGCTGTGTACCATTGGCTATGCTGCTGAAGCTTCTCCCAATAGACACCCAGCACATAGCAGGTTCTGGCTCAGTGAGGATTGTATCAGGGAGAGGCATCATACCAGGGATCGTGGGCGACCCTTCTCCAGATGCTTTCTACAGCTGCTTGTGTGTGTGCGTGCGTTGCACACTCTGAGCGCTATGCTGCGTTTGCAGTTCTGTCCAAGTGACATAGCAGGGAGAAGCATTCATCCATTCCTTTCCTGCAGATGTTCTGTCAATGTATGTGTCTGTTATTCTCCTATAACTGCCTTCTCTGTGAACCCGGCACGGAAACAACGGCACGGCTGGATCCCAACCTCTAAACTTCCTCCCTGATGCTGCTGGAGCCTCAATGACTTAACATGGAACCCAATGACCGAGAAACACACTGGCCTGTATATCTCAACAATCAGTGCATGGCCAATAAATAAACCATCTTTTCACCTGCTCTCCTATTGTGTTGGTTTGAGAATGACCGTGTGACAAATATATATCTGAATTGTCATTCAAATAAAATGTATTAATATTTAGGAGGCATGTCTTATTCAATGCCGTTAGTGATCACCACGTTCACCAGAAATGTTACCTGTGGTAACTCTTACCTGAGACCTGAGCAGGTGCTGAGTGCTGCACTGGACCCCTCCACACCACGGACGTCACCATGGTAGAAACAGTGGCCCTGCAACATGAGAGGAGAGTTAAACAAACTCACATCATGCACTTTTCTTTTCGCGATGATGTCACCTAAGATTTAAGAGCTTGGTTAGCCTGTCTCTGATTCAGCCAACTTTTTGCCATTTGACATCCACAAATCAGAAAAAGGCTGGTTACATGATTACCCCCCTATTGTGAGATGCTTTAGAACACCCCATTGAACTCACAGTGCTGGGTGGATTGGAGGTCTGGCGGGAACCACTGGGACTGTACCATATCTCCTGATATCCGGGGGCCAATAACTGCCTGGAACATACGGAACGGGAGAGAGAGAGAACATTACCTCACTGAAACCAGTGCTGGTGAATAGAATACACTGTCACCATAAAACAAAGGGGAGCAGGGTGCTTCAGTCAGAGAGAACAGAGAGAGGGAAAGGGAATGAGAACATGACAGGATTGTGATAGAGTGAGTGAGAGAGGAAGAGAGAGAATGAGAGTGAGCGATGAAAAGTGAGAAAAGAAGAGAGAGAAAAGTACTGTATTCCTCTCCAGGGGCACACAGCTCATGAAACATTAATTGTGACATTCTGAGTTACAAAGGGAAAGAGAGTGCCTCAAAGCATTACAAAGAGATGCACAGATAGATACACAGAGAAATACACAGAGAGATAGAGATACAGAGAGATACAGAGACAGATAGATACACAGAGAGACATATATAAAGAGAGACAGATATATAGATAGATACACAGAAAGATACACAGAGAGATAGAGATACAGAAAGATACATAGAGAGATACAGATACAGAGCGATACACAGAGAGATACACAGAAAGAAAGATATAAAGAGAGATACAGAGATACACATAGAGATAGAGATACAGAGAGATATAGAGAGACAGAGCGATACACAGAGAGATACACAGAAAGACAGATATAAAGAGAGATACAGAGATACAGAGAGAGACTGAGATAAAGCCCTTAATTTAATTGATAGAGATACACAGAGAGACAGATATATAGAGAGATACACAGAGAGAGACAGAGATAGAATATATCTGTCTCTCTGTGTATCTCTATCAATTAAATTAAGGGCTTTATCTCAGTCTCTCTCTGTATCTCTGTATCTCTCTTTATATCTGTCTTTCTGTGTATCTCTCTGTGTATCGCTCTGTCTCTCTATATCTCTCTGTATCTCTATCTCTATGTGTATCTCTGTATCTCTCTTATATCTTTCTTTCTGTGTATCTTCTGTGT
>NC_036848.1:1837658-1846875 GCF_002910315.2 Salvelinus sp. IW2-2015
TCTATGTTAAGAGGTTTTATTACTATCCTATCTTACTGTTAGTTTCCTCTATTTCTTTTTTTTAAAGATGACTTCTTTTCGCCTAAATAGTTTTGGTTTTAAAGAGGAGTATTGAACTTGATATTATAATATTGATATATAGGATTTGATTATATAGATTTGATGGTATAGATTTGGTGATATAGATTTGATTACATAGATTTGATGGTATAGATTTGGTGATATAGATTTGATGGTATAGATTTGATGATATAGATTTGGTGATATAGATTTGATGCTAGATAATGATGACAGTTGATCGTTGCTGATGCTCTGTGTTTGAAACTGAAACTAGCCCTCAGGAGAAACTACCATCTGTCCAAGATAGAGAGATAGAAAAGATGGGTAGAGGTATAGAAAAGATGAATGGATAGAGATATGGGTAGAGGTATAGAAGAGATGGATGGATAGAGAGATGGATGGAGGTATAGAAGAGATGGAAGGATAGGATATGGGTGGAGGTATAGAAGAGATGGATGGATAGAGAGATGGGTGGAGGTATAGAAGAGATGGATGGATAGAGGATGGGTGAGGTATAGAAGAGATGGATGGATAGAGAGATGGATGGAGGTATAGAAGAGATGGATAAGAAGATGGGTGGAGGTATAGAAGAGATGGATGGATAGAGAGATGGTGGAGGTATAGAAGAGATGGATGATAGAGAGATGGGTGGAGGATAGAAGAGATGGATGATAGAGAGATGGGTGGAGTATAGAAGAGATGGGTGGATAGAGAGATGGGTGGAGGTATAGAAGAGATGGATGATAGAGAGATGGGTGGAGTATAGAAGAGATGGATGGATAGAGAGATGGATGGAGGTATAGAAGAGATGGATGATAGAGAGATGGGTGGAGGTATAGAAGAGATGGATGGATAGAGATTGGTGGAGGTATAGAAGAGATGGATGGATAGAGAGATGGGTGGAGGTATAGAAGATGGATGGATAGAGAGATGGGTGGAGGTATAGAAGAGATGGATGGATAGAGAGATGGATGGAGGTATAGAAGAGATGGATGATAGAGAGATGGTGGAGTATAGAAGAGATGAGGATAGAGAGATGGGTGGAGGTATAGAAGAGATGGATGGATAGAGAGATGGGTGGAGGTATAGAAGAGATGGATGGATAGAGAGATGGTGGAGGTATAGAAGAGATGGATGGATAGAGAGATGGATGGAGGTATAGAAGAGATGGATGATAGAGAGATGGGTGGAGGTATAGAAGAGATGGATGATAGAGAGATGGGTGGAGTATAGAAGAGATGGAGGATAGAGAGATGGATGGAGCTATAGATAATCTTGAGTTTGTTCTAGCTATTCGTGTGAGCCCTCAGCCAAACCCAGTGATGAAGAAAGATGTCTCCCAAGTGTGCGTGTGTGTGTGTGTGTGTGTGTGTGTGTGTGTGTGTGTGTGTGTGTGTGTGTGTGTGTGTGTGTGTGTGTGTGTGTGTGTGTGTGTGTGTGTGTGTGTGTGTGTGTGTGTGTGTGTGTGTGTGTGTGTTCAGCATGGTCCAACTGCATTCCTTAGTTTTATGGATCTGGGAGAGAGAGAGAGGGAGAGAGAGAGAGGGAGGGAGAGAGAAAGAGAGAGACCCATAACAGCTGGTAGTGTGTGGTTTAATATTTGAATGAAAACAGGAAGTGTGGATTGAGACAGACTTTGAACCAATCAGAGCACAACAAAATAACATCTGCCAAAGACCCCTGAATGTTTGTTGGTCTGTCTATAGAGCATCTGCGTGTGTTTGACCAGACTATCACATACTCCTAACTATGAGTTTACCAGAGTGACACTCCAAATTCAGCATGAACCCATTCAGTTAGGACGTTAGAAAAGTCCAGAAGTAAGAGTTGACTGAAAGCCCTGTTCACAGTGTTGTTGGACAAACAAACAGTCACTCTATTGATGTAGACATAGTTATTATCCAAATGTCTGGGGGAAAAATAGTTTTTCTGACCGGACAGAAAGGTTTGGGATTGTATATGTTGTAGATAGGATTGTTTCTTTAATAGGGTTGAGTCTGGGTTGCTCTTTATTTCTGTCTCTCTGTGTAAATCTATCTCTGTCTCTCTCTGTGTATCTCTCTTTATTTCTGTCTCTCTGTGTATATCTATCTCTGTCTCTCTCTGTGTATCTCTCTATATTTCTGTCTCTCTGTATCTCTCTATATATCTGTCTCTCTGTGTATCTCTCTATATATCTGTCTCTCTGTGTATATCTATCTCTGTCTCTCTCTGTGTATCTCTCTATATATCTGTCTCTCTGTGTATATCTATCTCTCTCTCTCTCTGTGTGTCTCTCTTTATTTCTGTCTCTCTGTGTATATCTATCTAGAGAGACACACAGAGAGAGACAGAGATAGATATACACAGAGAGACAGATATATAGAGAGATACACAGAGAGAGACAGAGATAGATATACACAGAGAGACAGATATATAGAGAGATACACAGAGAGACAGATATATAGAGAGATACAGAGAGACAGAAATATAGAGAGATACACAGAGAGAGACAGAGATAGATATACACAGAGAGACAGAAATAAAGAGAGATACACAGAGAGAGACAGAGATAGATTTACACAGAGAGACAGAAATAAAGAGCAACCCAGACTCAACCCTATTAAAGAAACAATCCTATCTACAACATATACAATCCCAAACCTTTCTGTCCGGTCAGAAAAACTATTTTTCCCCCAGACATTTGGATAATAACTATGTCTACATCAATAGAGTGACTGTTTGTTTGTCCAACAACACTGTGACAGGGCTTTCAGTCAACTCTTACTTCTGGACTTTTCTAACGTCCTAACTGAATGGGTTCATGCTGAATTTGGAGTGTCACTCTGGGTAAACTCATAGTTAGGAGTATGTGATAGTCTGGTCAAACACACGCAGATGCTCTATAGACAGACCAACAAACATTCAGGGGTCTTGTGCAGATGTTTATTTTGTTGCTCTGATTGGTTCCAAGTCTGTCTCAATCCACACTTCCTGTTTTCATTCAAATATTAAACCACACACTACCAGCTGTTATGGGTCTCTCTCTTTCTCTCTCCCTCCCTCTCTCTCTCTCCCTCTCTCTCTCTCCCAGATCCATAAAACTAAGGAATGCAGTTGGACCATGCTGAAACACACACAACACACACACACACCACACACAACACACACACACACACACCACACGACACACACACACACAACACACCACACACACACACACACACACACACACACACACACACACACAACAACACCGCACACTTGGGAGACATCTTTCTTCATCCACTGGGTTTGGGTGAGGGCTCACACGAATAGCTAGAACAAACTCAGAATTATCTATAGCTCCATCCATCTCTCTATCATCATCTCTTTATACTCACCACTCTCTATATCCATCTCTTCTATACTCCACCCTCTCTCTATCATCCATCTCTTTATATCCATCATCTCTCTTCCATCTCTCTTCTATCCTCCAACCCATCTCTTATCCATCCATCTCTTCTATACCTCCACCATCTCTTATCCATTCCATCTCTTCTATAATCCACCCATCTCATCTATCCATCCATCTCTTCTATACCTCCACCCATCCTCTCTATATCATCTCTTCTATACCTCCACCATTCCTCTATCATCTACTCTTCTATACTCACCCATCTCTTTATCCATCCTTCTAACCTTCCACCCAGTCCTCTACCATCCAGTCCTCTTCTATACTCCACCAAATCTCTCTATCCATCCATCTCTTCTATACCTCCACCCATCTCTCTATCATCCATCTCTTCTATACCTCCTCCATTCGCTATCCTCATCTTATACCACTCGCATCATCTCTTCTAACCTCCACCATCTCTACTATCATCCATCTCTTCTATACGTCCACCCATCTCTCTTATTCCACCCATCTCTTCTATACCTCCAACCATCTCTCTATCATCCATTCTTCTATCTCCACCATTCTCTATCATCCATCTCTTTTCTATACCTCCACCCATCTCTCTATCCATCCATCTCTTCTATACCTCCACCCATCTCTCTATCCATCCATCTCTTCTATACCTCCACCCATATCTCTATCCTTCCATCTCTTCTATACCTCCATCCATCTCTCTATCCATCCATCTCTTCTATACCTCTATCAATATCTCTATCCATCCATCTCTTCTATACCTCCACCCATCTCTCTATCCATCCATCTCTTCTATACCTCTACCCATATCTCTATCCATTCATCTTTTCTATACCTCTACCCATCTTTTCTATCTCTCTATCTTGGACAGATGGTAGTTTCTCCTGAGGGCTAGTTTCAGTTTCAAACACAGAGCCATCAGCAACGATCAACTGTCATCATTATCTAGCATCAAATCTATATCACCAAATCTATATCATCAAATCTATACCATCAAATCTATATCACCAAATCTATACCATCAAATCTATGTAATCAAATCTATATCACCAAATCTATACCATCAAATCTATATAATCAAATCTATATCATCAAATCTATATAATCAATTCAATACTCATCTTTAAAACCAAAACTATTTATGGCAAAAGAGTTCATCTTAAAAAAAGAAATAGAGGAACTAACAGTACAGATAGATAGTAATAAAACCTCTAACATAGAGGAACTAACAGTACAGATAGATAGTAATAAACTCTAACATAGAGGAACTAACAGTACAGATAGAGAGCAATAAAAACTCTAACATAGAGGAACTAACAGTACAGATAGATAGTAATAAAAACTCTAACATAGAGGCACAGAATAAGTTAGAGGAAAACTAATAGAAATGGAGGGACTTATTTAAGAAAGTGTAATATATTGTAAAAATAAAGCAAACTGTATGGGATATGGGTATAAATGCACCAATTTTTTTTTTTTWATCTTCAACATAGAAATTCTAACAAAAATAATGTATAGAAATGTGTTATCCATGATTTACCAAACTATATTTTGAAAGAGGAAGCAAAGTACTTTAATTTAATTCTCCTCCATTTCCACTAACTGAAGTTAATTGAAAGGATTTGTTTTCTATGAATAATGTACAATTAACAGCTATACAGGAAGACTCATGTGAAGACCTAATTACAGAGGAGGAACTTCTAGATTCAATTAAAGCCTTCAAGTCTGGGAAAACTCCAGGGCTGGACGTCATACCAGTTGAGGTATATCAAATATTTTTCAATGTACTCAAAGGTACGTTATTAACATGTTTTAACCACTCTTTAAAATGGTAGACTATCAGATACTCAGCAAGAAGGTCTGATTTCACTATTACTGAAACAGGACCCAGGTGGTAAATATTAAGATCCAGTCCACCTAAAACACTGGTGACCGCTTACACTTCAGTGTTGTGATGCCAAAATCCTAGAAAAATGCATAGCGCATAGAATAAAAAATGTATTGTCGGATATTATTCATTCAAATCAGACAGGTTTCTTACATGGACGATAGATTGGAGATAATATAAGACAAGTACTGGAAACAAAAGAACACTATGAAATATCTGGGAAACCAGGTCTTGTATTCATAGCTGACTTTAAAAAGGCCTTTGATAAAGTACAACTGGAAAGAGAAACTCTTATACAATGGGTTAAAGCTATATATAGTAACCCTAGATGTAAAATAGTCAATAATGGCTACTTCTCGGAAAGCATTAAATTGTCAATAGGAGTAAAACAAGGCTTTCCACTATCGCCATATCTATTTTATTATGGCCATTGAAATGTCAACTATTAAAACTGGATTCAAAAATAACATCGAGGGGCTACAAATTCAGGTCTTAAAAACAAAAGTGTCATTGTACACTGACGATTCATGTTTTCTTTTAAATTATCTTTTGGTTCCCTGTACAGCCTCATAGAGGATCTAGATACTTTTTCTAACCTCTCTAGATTAAAACTGAATTATGATAAGTGCCCCATATTACGTATTGGATCACTGAAAAATGCAACTTTTACATTACCGTGTAGTTTACCAATAAAATGGTCCGGCGGTGAAGTGGACAAACTCAGTATTCATATCACAAAAGATAGAATGAATTTTAATAGAAAGTTATCCAATTTAGATAAGATTTTGCTACCATGGAAAGGACAACACTTGTCTATTTGTGGAAATATCACCCTGATTAATTCTTTAGTCAAATCCCAGGTTACTTATCTATAGGATCGGTGTATCTATAGGATCGGTGTATCTATAGGATCGGTGTATCTATAGGATCGGTGTCCCTAAACCGGGAAGGTTGTTGCTAACTTGCGCTAATGTGACTAGAATGACGTTGTAAACAACAGCCAACTTTCCAGGACAAAGACATGTCTTATATGGGCAGAAAGCTTAACTATTGTTAATCTAACTGCAGTGTCCAATTWACAGTAGCTATTACAGTGAAAAAATACCATGCTATTGTTTGAGGAGAGTGCACAACAACAAMACACTTTTATCATGACAACTGGTTTGATACATTCACCTCTGAAGGTAAATAATGTMCTTACATTCAGTAATCTTGCTCTAATTTGTCATCCTGAGGGTCCCAGAGACAAAATGTAGCATAGTTTTGTTTGATAAAATACATGTTTATATTCAAATGTAGAAACTGGGTTTTCCAGTTTGAACCCCTGCTGTCTCTGCATATTCCACTTGATTTAGAACGGCAAGCCAGACAAAATTAAACGGGCCTATTTATATAATGAATAGGAATTTGAAATACTATTGAACACGGGGTGAGCCATTCATACTAATGGCTCACCCCGTGTTCAGAAATGGCAATTTTCCCTTAATTTGGATTACAAACTCTCACTTTCGGTTATTTGAATTTGAAATAATCTCCAAAATATTGCTATTTTTAAAACAAGCAATAGATAGCTGGTTGAAATTTCAGTTTAATCCTACAGAAAAGACAGAACTAATATAACAAATATTATGGTTAAACTCAAATATAATAATTGATTAAAAAAATAAAAAATAAAAAGATGTCTATATGTAATCTTTGTCAATTTATATTATAATTCGGACTGGTGGAGTTATGTTGCAAATGCAGTTAACAAAAATCTATGGAAATGTCTTCTCTATCCAAAATTACAACTAACTGACTGCAGCATTACTGAAAAAATGGAGGAGGCAAGTGGAAAGCGGAAGAAGGTAAGGAACTTGTCTGTCGGCATTAAAGACCAAAATTGGCTAAAGTGATAAATAAAAAAGTATACCAGGTCCATTTAAGGACGAAAAATGTACAGCTGCACCATACAGGTTGCAAAAATAGTTGGGAAGAGATTTTAAATGTACCAATTCCATGGCACATGGTTTATGAACTGATACACAAAACCACGCCGGATTCAAAACATAGAGTTTTTCAATTTAAATGATTATACAAAATACTTGCAACCAATAATGGTGGCAGTTTTTGGTCGCAGGTTCAGGAAAGGCTGAAAAAATTCAACATTTCTTGGAGCTAACTCTGCAAATAGCACTGCTGGGTGATTTGATAAGTCATAGTCAATAGATCAMTAATATAATAATACTCTTAGCGAAGGTGTTAATCTTTAATTTACAATCTCTAGAAACTGTGAGAATAGGAAGGTTCAGAACTTTTGTGAAAAGTCACAGCGCAGTTGAAAAATATGTGGCAAACTGTATGGTCTTCAGAGATAGATGGGAGGGGTTGAAGGTAGCAGAAGGCTGGGACTGGATGGTCTTCAGAGATAGATGGGAGGGGTTGAAGGTCACCAGCCTTATCCCCCTGCCCCAGTGCCTTAACCTCACCAGCCTTATCCCCCTGCTCCAGTCCTAGATCTCACCAAGCTTTTAATCCCTGCCCAGTCCTTACTGTACACCAGCCTTATCCCCCTGTCCAGTCCTAGAGCCTCTGCACCGAGCCTTATCCCCTGCCCAGAAGTCCTTAGGAACCTCACTCAGCCTATCCCCTGCTCCAGTCCTTAACCTCACCGACCCCCAGCCTTATCCCCTCACTCTCCAGTCCTTAACCTCACCAGCTCCGCCCATCAGACTCACCCTTACCCCCCAGTCCTTAACCTCACGCTAGCTCGTATCCGCCCTGCTCCAATTCCTAGATCTCACAGCCTAGCGTCTATCCTCCCTGCCCCAGTCTACAACTCACCACCCTTATCCCCGCTGCACGTGCGTAGACCCTCACACCTAAGTCCCTATCGTCATCTACCTCCCCCTGATCCAAACCTTCGAAACGTCCTCACTCACTAGCCTTTGACCACCACTGCTCAGTCTCGCTAACGACCTTCACCAGCCTTAATCCCCCTAACCCGTTCCAGTCCTTAGACCTACCAGCCTTATCCCCTGCAAACCAGTCTAGACCTCACGCAGCCTTATCCCTCTGCTCCAGTCCTAGACCTCACCAGCTCCAAATCAATGGATGTTTATCCTCAGGTTGAGGGAATAAGGAGATTAAAGTTTCTCTCCTCTTTTTACCTTGATCATTTTTCCTTTTCATCTCCTTTCCTCTGTTGTCGCCGGCTGTCGCTTGCTACTCCCTCTGCTTCCTCTCCGCTCTCCTTCTCTCACTCCTTCTCTTCCTTCTCTATTTAGTCTGTCTCTTTTTTGCCTCTTGTCTTTGAATCAGCTTTAATGCATAACCTTGCTGTGATTTGCGTGTGGTGAGTTGTGTGAGTGTGTGAGTTGTGTGTTGTGTGAGTGTCGCAGGCTTTAGTCTAATGAAGGCCTGTGGTGGGCCAGAGGAGGACGGTGATTTGGGTTAAGAGTCAGGCGGGGCTGTGCTGCTCGACTCAGAGAGAGACAGAGAGAGAGAAAGCGGGAAAAGATGGAGGAGGGGAAAAGAGAGTACATGGAAGTACAAGGGAAGGGTAGAGGTCAGGAAAGACAGGCGAGCTATGACACGAGAGGAGACAATTTGGTCGGTCGCGGGGGAGGGTTATGTGGTGTTCAAAATTCTGTTTATTGTCCTGTTCCCTGCCCTGCACTCGCCTCCCTCCCGACTTCCATTCTGAAAGTACCTGAACCCCTGCCTTTGGACTATAGTACTCTCTGTCCACCCCTCTCCTCTCCTCTGTCCACCCCTCTCCCTCTGTCGCAGCCCTCTCCTCTCTCTCTGTCCACCCCTCTCCTCTCCTCTCCTCTTTTCCACCGCCTCTCCTCTCCTCTGTCCCCCATTTCCTCTGTCCACCCCTTTCCTATTCCCCC
>NC_036848.1:1847495-1855844 GCF_002910315.2 Salvelinus sp. IW2-2015
TGTAACTCTCCCCTAGGACCATCACTGTGTGCAGGTTTGTAACCTCCCTTAGGACCATCCACTCTGCTCAGGCGCTGCTACGTCCCCTTAGGACCATCCCCTGTGTCCAGCGCTTGTGAAACTCCCCTTACCGGCACCATCACTGTATGTCCAGGCTGTAACCTCCACCTTAGGCACCACATCACATGTGTCACGGCTGTAACCCTCCCCTCAGGCACCCATCACACTTCCATGTGTCAGGCTGTAACCTCCACTAGGGCACCATCACTTGTCGTCAGGCGTAACCTCCCTCTCAGGACCATCACCCTTGGTGTCCAGGCTTGCAAACCTCCCCTAGGACCATCACTGTACGCTGTCGAGCGTTAACCTCCCTCCTATACACCACTCACTCAAGCCATCAACTGATGTTCAGGCTGTAACCTCCCCTTAGGACCATTCACCTGTGTCAGGCTGTTAACCTCTTCCCCTAGGCACATCACTCTTGCTCATGTCAGGCTGTAATCTTTCCCTAGGTACCAATCCTCCATTCACTACGATGTTGTTCAGGCCCTGTAACCTCCCCTAGAACCATCGCTGTGTCAGGCCTTCGTAACCTTCCCCTACGGATCCATCGCTGTGTTCAGCTGTAACCTCCCCTAGGGATCCATCACTCCATCACTTGCTTAGTCCAGGCTTGTACACCTTCCCCCTAGGG
Organism: Salvelinus sp. IW2-2015; assembly: GCF_002910315.2. Taxonomy (NCBI): domain Eukaryota; kingdom Metazoa; phylum Chordata; class Actinopteri; order Salmoniformes; family Salmonidae; genus Salvelinus; species Salvelinus sp. IW2-2015. The sequence continues at coordinate 1,848,190 of NC_036848.1, forward strand.
ACCATCACTGGTCAGTCTGTAACTCTTCCCTAGGATCCATCCCCTTGGTCAGACGCTTCGTAAACTCCCCTAGGACCATCACTCTGTCAGGCCTTGTAACCTTCCCTAGGCACCATCTACTGTGGTCAGGCCTGTAACACTCCGCCTAGGCCATTCACTTGTGTCAAGGCTGCTAACCTCCCCTCATGGAAACCCACACATAACTCCACTGTGGTCAGGCTGTAACCTCCCCTAGGACCACTTCACTGTGTCAGGCTGTTAACCTCCGCCTAGGCGACCACCACTGTGTCAGGCTGTAACCTCCCCTAGGACCGATCACTGGTGTCCAGGCCCTGCTATAACCTCCCCTAGGTACCATTCACTGCCTTGTTCAGGGCTGTTACCTCCCCTTAGTGACCATCGCTGTGTGTCAGGCTGTAAACCTCCCCTAGAACCCACTCACTGGCTGTCAAGGCTTAACCTCCCCTAGGACCATCACTCTGTTCAGGTCTGTACCTCCCATAGGTACCATTCCCTGTGGTCAGGCTGTTTAAACTCCCCTTAGGACCCATCACTGTGTTCAGGCTGTAAACCTCCCTTTAGGTAACCATCGCTCTGCTGTCAGGCTGTACACCCTCCCGTAAGGCCACTCGTTCAACTCAGCTACTCCTCAGGCACGATGATTAGCTTTACTGCGGAGTAGTATCACACAGAGAAGAAAGAGAGCAGCGAGAGAACGAGGGAGAGACGAGGAGACGAAGAGAAGTTAGAGAGCAAGAGTAGAAATAATTTAAAAAGATGGAGAAATGATGGACGAGAGAGCCCAAACTGAGAAACGAGGAGAATGAGAGAATAAGAGAGAGAAGAGAGAGAGAGACGGCTCTCAAAGCCAGATGGCTGAAATGAGGCAGAAGAGCAGGAGGAGGACGATGCGAGGAATCGTGATTACATGAGCAGGGAAGACACGATGCGGGGACTGAGAGCCGAGAAAGGTTGCAGACTCTAAATAAATGTTCATAGCCAGGCATCAGTTACTTACCGCTTTTGCCAGTTCGCAGGGCGATGGTCATCCAGATACACGTGAAGTATTTAATGTGTTACTCTTGTCAATCTGGCCGTTAACAGAAAGCAGGGACCAAGGTGCAGCGTGGGTGGAGCGTACATTTTCCTCTTTTATTCTAGAACTAAACGACGCCGAACAAACAAACCAAAACCTACAAATAACCAAACCTGTGAAGCTCAAAGGCCTATGTGCCCTTAAACAAAATCGTACAACCTTCCTCACAACAAACCAGGTTGGGAAAAAAAGGTACTACCTACAGTATGGTTCTTCAATTTCAGGAGACAACGATAGACAGCTGCCTCCTGATCTGATCGAAATCCACATCCCGGCCTAAAACACAAATGAAATAGAAAACATAGAAATTAAAGAAACTAGTCAATGCCAAACCATTCACCTAGTCCACACCTGCCTAACCAAAACTTAGAAGAATAAAGCCCTCTCTCATGGCCATAGGTTATGACCATACCTGTTGTGCTGCTGGGGGCCTTTGTGTGTGGCCTGTGCTGGACGGGAGGGACGCGTTGTATCTTGATTAACCATCAGTAGTGGTTGTCTGTTTGGGGATGTGAACAGGCTCTTGTGTCCCCTCTCTCTAGGATGATTTGATCAATGCAGCCTTACCTCTGCCCCAAAGGAGAGAGACAACAATATGCTTCCAATCACCCCCCCCCCACCCCCCCCCCCCCCCCCCCCCCCCCCCCCCCCCCCCCCCCCCTAACTCCCCTGTTTGCTTTTTAGTACAACCTCCTTTCACTAAGGAAATTTGAATGGTGGATGCGGATATCATTCTTACATTTTAACTTTTACATGATTCCATATTGTTATTTCCACTAGTTTTGATGTCTTCAGCTATTATTCTTTCAATTGTAGAAAATAGTAAAAATAAGGAAAAACCATAGACATGCAGTAGTATGTCCATAAGCGTTTTGACTGGTACTGTTAGTATATATTTAGAATTACTTTATTATCTTTTCCCCTAATCCCTACCCACCTCCTCCCTTAGACTTGGAGTTAACACTACATTGCGACACAACACCTTAGGCTTCCACTCATTCATCTAACACACTACATAACCATTTCCATCAGACAGTATATTTTACATTAGTTGTCTAAATTGTTTTCTTTTATGTCTCCTGGCCTCCGCTCCCCTCACAACCCCTCCCTCTCATCTCTGAAGACCATCCAGTTGCCCAGCCTTCAGCTCCCCTGCAATCCCCTCCCATTTTAAATCTTTTCTTGAACTAATCCATCCTAGTCCCAAGACCTTTCTGGCACCTTCCAACCCTCCCTTATCTCTGAAGGACCATCCCTCCCAGTCCCAGCCTTCAAGCTCCCCTCAACCCCCTTCCCATCTATACTCTGAAGACCATTCCCCAGTTCCCAGCCCTTTCAGCCTTCCCCCTCCTATATCTCTCAAACAAGCACTCATATTATCTCTCTAAACACCTATAAAACACCCCTCCCATTCTATCTCTTGAACACCATCCCCCTCTCCCAGCCTTCTGCTACCTTTCAACCCCTTCCCCATCTATCTCTGCAACAACACTCATCCCAGTCCCAGCTTCTTGCTACCTTTCCAACCCCTCCCATTCTATTCTTCCTGAAAGAGCACCCAGAGTCCCCGCCTTCAGCTCTTCTTCACCCTCCCATCTACTATTTCTGAAAGGACCATCCAGTCCCAAGCCTTCCCAGCTCTCTTTCAACCCCTCCCATCTACTCCTCTGAGGATCCATCCAGTCTCCATCCTTCTGCTGCCTTCACACCCCTCCCAAACTTTCTATTCTCTGAAGACCATCCAGCTCCCTAGCCTTGCAGCTCCCCTTCACACCCCTCCCATCCTATCTCTGAAGACCCATCCAGTCCCAGCTTCAGCTCTCCTTTTCAACCCCTCCCAATCTATCTTTCTTGATGACCAATTCCAGTCCCAGCTCTTTCCAGCCCCCTCAAACCCCTCCCATCCTATCTCTGATAGACCATTCCAGTTCCCCAGGGCATTCAGCTCTCTTCAACCCCTCCCCACTTCCTATCTCTGAAGACCATCCCAGTCCCAGCCTTCAGCTCTCTTCCAATACCCTCCATTCTCATCTCTTGAAACCAATCCTAGTAATCCACACTCCTTCTGCTTACCTTCAACCTCCTCCAATTCTTCTCTGACAGAAGACCATCCAGTCCCATCCTTCGCTACCTTCAACCCCCTTCCCATCTATCTCTGAAGACCCATCCAGTCTCAGCCTTCTGCCTACCTCAACCCCTCCCATCTATCTCTGAAACCATTCCAGTCTCAGCCTTTCAGCTCCCCTCAACCACCTCCCCATCTATCTCTGAAGACCATTCCAAGTTTCTTCCAGCCTTCTGCTACCTTCAACCCCTCCCCATCTATCTCTGAAGACCATTCCAGTCCCAGCTTCTGCTACCTTCAACCCCCTCCCATCTATCTCTGAAGACCATTCCTAAGTCCCAGCTTCATTTCCTCACTCACCCCTCCCCATCTTATCTCTGAAGACCATCTGTCCCATTCCTTCTGCTACCTTCAACCTCCTCCCCATTCTTACTCTCTGAAGACCATCCAGTCCCATCCTTTCTATGCTACCTTCAACCCTTCCCCATCTAATCTCTGTTAAGACCATCCAGTCTCAGCCTTCTGCTACCTTCAACCCCTCCCACTCTACTCTCTGAAGCGACCATCCAGTCTCAGCCTTCAAGCTTCCCCTCAACCACCTCCATCTATCTCTGAAGACACATCCCTCTAGTCTTCCAGCCTTCCCTGCCTCTTAGAGGTTAAGGACTGGGGCAGGGGATAAGGCTGGTGAGGTCTAGGACTGGAGCAGGGGGATAAGGCTGGTGAGGTCTAGGACTGGAGCAGGGGGATAAGGCTGGTGAGGTCTAGGACTGGAGCAGGGGGATAAGGCTGGTGTACAGTAGAGGACTGTAGGAGAGGAGAGTTCAGGGACAAGAAAAGAAAGCTGAGGAAAAGAGGACTGGTGTAGAGGACTGGGGTAAATGACTTGGGTAGATGACTTGAGTAAAGGACCGGGGTAAAGAGGACTGGGTTAAAGAGGACTGGGGTAAACATGACTGGGGTAAAGGACTGGGGTAAAGAGGACTGGGGTAAAGAGGACTGGGTTAAAGAGGACTGGGGTTAAAGGACTGGGTTAAAGGACTGGGGTAGTACACTGGGGTAAAAAGGACTGGGGTAAAGAGATCTTTGGGTAGAGGACTGCTGTAGAGGACTGGGTAGAGGTGTAGAGGACTGGGGTAAAGGACTGGGGTAAAGGACTGGGGTAAAGAGATCTTTGGGTAGAGGACTGGAGTAAAAAGGACTGGGGTAAAGAGATCTTGGGTAGAGGACTGCTGTAGAGGACTGGGGTAGAGGGGTAGAGGACTGGGTTAAAGGACTGGGGTAAAGAGATCTTTGGGTAGAGGACTGGGGTAAAAAGGACTGGGGTAAAGAGATCTTTGGGTAGAGGACTATTGTAGAGGGCTGGGGTAGAGGGGTAGAGGACTGGGGTAGGGGCTGGGAGAAGGCTTTCTTTTTGAGGTTTCTCTGAGGATGTTGAGCAGTCAGATTACTAAATGTTTCTCTGAGGATGTTGAGCAGTCAGATTACTAAATGTTTCTCTGAGAATGTTGAGCAGTCAGATTACTAAAGGTTGTATTAGATAATCTATAAATTATGCTTGTATATTTAGCCACTATTCTTACTGTATTATTCCATAAATCATTCTTGTATACCTAAATCCGTATACGCATCCTTAGCTGGGTATTATTACATAACCATACTTGTACTATACATAACTTACTGTATTAATGTCATAAACTACTGTATATATACGGATACCTACTTACTGTATTATTCCATAACATACTGTACTATATCATACCTTACTGTATTATTCCATAACATACTGTTACTATACATAAATACTGCAATATACATAACATACTGTACTATTCCATAACATACTATACACATACCATTACTGTATATTCATAACATACTGTACTATATACCATAAATACTACTGCCTAACTATCATAAAATACTGTATATCCATAACATAACTGCGGTAAACCATATGCCATAAAATACGGTATATACGATACATTATATTGTATTATTCATAACAAACTGTACTATACCATAAATTATGTACTATATCTTCAGCATACTGTATTATACCATGAAATACCTGTAACTATAGCATACCGTACTGTATTATTCATACATCTGTACTATACCATAACATTACTGTACTAGACCATAACATGCTGTATTATTCCATAACATATGTACTATACATAACATAACTGTATCTATACCATAACATGTACTATAGCATAACTACTGTACTAACCATAACCTTGCTAACTGGCTATAAACACCCACAGCACAACAACACACACACACACACACACAACACACCACACCACACACACAACTCACACACACACACAGAGCAGAGGGAGTCTCAGACCTCATCCTTCAGGCTACTCCATATTGTTTGAGTTTAGTTAGACAGATGTCCAAAGTGAACATATGTTTTACATAGGGATGGATGGAGGGAGAGGGGGATGGAGTAGAGAAAGATAGAGGTTGTACCCGAGGGGAAGGAAGTGGACTATCTTTCCATTGTCGGTAAGTGTGATGGAAGATGAATACTGGATGTTTTTTCTGTCAACATTGATGCTGTAATGGCTAACGACACATTGACCCGTGTCACAGTCTTCAGATCATCTGGCTAACAACACAATGAGTCCCTATGGCTACAATACAGAGGGAGCGGTTACATTATACTTCCAGTGAGCAGCGAACTTCCTCCTTTAGGACGGGAATGTCACGCATGGTATGGAATGTATTTCTATTAACAAACATAATGGACAGACAACCCGTTTTGACAGTGGACAATGTCAGTTTAAAAATGAGGTGTGGGGAGTAGGATTAACCTGCATCAGGGTTGGATAAAGTTATGGTGGTGACACACACACACACACACACACACACAACACACACACACACACACACACACACACACAACACCACACACACACACACACACACACACACACACACCACCACACACGTACACAACACACACACACACACAGAGAAGAGAGAAGAGAGCGTGACTCGCGCTGTGTCTGGGCTTGACCTCTCCTGCAGGGAGAAAGCGCCCGCAGGTGGTCACATTTACAGCTGGGGGAGTGATTTAAACATCAAGGGTGTGTGTATGTGTGTGTGTCTATGTCATTAGCAGACATTCTTGTGGAAATTAGATTAAAACAGGCTAGCTAAATTTTTAGCTTGAGGGTTTATCCTTTAGTAATCTGACTGCTCAAATCTTTAGTAATGTGACTGCTCATCTTAAGTAATTTAAGGCTCCATCATCCTTTAGTATGTGTATCATCTTTAAATGACTTCATTTTAGTCATCTGACTGCTCCGTCATGCCTTTTAGTATTCTGACTGGCTCACATCCTTGTATTTCTGAGCTCATCATCTTAGCTGCTCTATGCTCATCTGCTTCCTAGTAATCTTGACTGCTCATCACCAGAAGCGCTTGTAGGTAATCTGACTCACTGTCAAGAACATTAGTAATCTCTGTTATGCTATATTGGATCTCAAAACGCTTTAGTATATCTGAATTGTCTCAGTCATTTTACCCTCAAGAGAACGCTTTAGTATATTGAGACTGCGTCAACATCCTGTAGAAGCATTTCTAGTATTCTACTGCGTCATCATCCTGTCAGGTGAGAACGTTTTAGTAATTCTGACTGCTCAAGTTTCCTCAGAGAAACACTATTAGTATCGACCTGCTCAAACATTCCTCAAAGAAACCTTTAGTAATCTGACGTGCTGCAGCTATTACCTAGAGAATCTTTAGTAATCTGGACTTGCTCAAATCCTCAGAAGAACCTTTAGAAGTAATCTGACTGCTCATTAATCCTCAGGAGGAACCTTTTAGTAATCTGACTGCCATTCCTCAGGGAGACCTTTAGTAATTCTGACTGCTTCAGAACGTTTAGATAATCTGTGTTAATGTTAATTTGACTGCTGCTAACATCGCTTTTAGTTAATCCTGACTGCTCAACACATCCTTTTGTAATATCTGACTGCTCAACATTCTTTTAGTATCTGATGCTCAATATTCCTTTAATAAATCTGACTGCTCAAACACTCCTTTAGTATCTGACTGCTCAATCATCCTTAAGTATCTGATGGCTCAGACAGTCCTTTAGTAATCTGAGCTTGCTCAAGCAGTACCTTTAGTATTCTGACTGCTCAACATCCTCAGAGGATTTAGTAATCTGACTGCTCAACATGGACTCTGTTTAGTAATCTGGACTGCTCAATCCATCCTTAGTAATCTGACGTGCTCAACATCCTTTTTCGTGCAATTGACTCTGGCTGTCACCTTTCCTTTTTAGGTATGATTGACTGCTCAGACGATTCTCTAAGGACCCTTTGAGTAATGCTGCTGACTGCTTCAAATTCTCAGAGAAACATTTAGTATCTGGTACTGCTCAAACATCGCTCTAGAGAACATTTAGTGAATCTGAGCTGCTGTCAATCATCTCTCGGAGGAACTCAAAAAGAAGCTTCTCGTCCTAGCCCT
>NC_036848.1:1857254-1877723 GCF_002910315.2 Salvelinus sp. IW2-2015
TTGTTGAAGAGATGTGAATCTGACTGCTCAGTCATCCTCAGAGAAACCTTTAGTAATCTGACTGCTCAACATCCTACAGGAGAACCTTTAGTAATCTGACTGCGTCAATATCCTCAGAGAAACCTTTAGTAATCTGACTGCTCACATCCTCAAGAAAAACCTTTAGGAATCTGACCTGCTCAATATCCTCAGAGGACCTTTAGTAATCTGACTGCTCAACATCTCTCAGAAGAACCTTTAGTAATCTGACTGTCCAACATCCTCAAGAGAGAAACCTTTAGTAATCTGACTGCTCAGCATCCTCAAAAAGATCTTTAGTAATCTGACTGCTCAACATCCTCGAAGAACCTTTAGTAATCTGACTGCTCAACATTCTCAGACAAGAACCTTTAGTTATTTAATCTGACTGCCAAACACCTCAGAGGACATCTTTAGTAATCTGCACGCGACTGCTCAAACTCAGAGGAAACCTTTAGTAATCGACTGCTCAATTCTCAGAGAGAAAACTTTAGTAATCTGACCTGCTCAACCTCAGGAATCCTTTAGTAATCTGACTCTGCTAACATCCTTTAGTAATCTGACTGGTTTCAACATCCTACAGTAATATCTTGACTTGCTCATCAATCTCAGAGAAACCTTTAGTAATCAGGAGCGTTTGCTAAGGCGTTATGCAAGCAAGTCCACTGCAGCACACCTTCTTGCTTCCGTTCAACCCCAAGTGGTATTTTCACTGTTGTCGACACACACGCATTCATCCTATTTCTCTGCAATAGCATCTGGAATGAATGTGCCTCAGAGCAACTGCTACAACAGGCCATCCTAGCAGTGGAGGAACTCGAATATTAGTAATAGGCTTGAGTACGTCTTGCCCTTTGCTTTCAACCATCCATATAATCTGATTGTCACAGGAAACTTGCCCCTCAACATCCTTATTCACGTATCCTCTGGCATACCACCTGTTTCAAGTAGCCTCTGCTTGCTCGCTAGCAAGAACATACCTTTAAGGAGTAATCATGAGGGAACTGCTTGGCCATGGCACCAGGGACTGCCTGAGCTGGGCAACACCTTTAAGTAATCTCTTGAGCTGCTCAACCAATCCTTTAGTAATCTGACAAGGCTGCTTCAACATTGTCCTCTCACAGAAAGGAATCATCTTTTAAGTCTATTATTAATCGGGTTATATTTTATAAAATATTACAATATTTGTAATTTCAAAACTTAGGCTCAAGAAACATCCTCAGAGGACCTTAGTAATCATTGAGTCTGCCAACATCCTCAGGTAAAAGTAGAACCTTAGATAATCTGTGATTACCCTTGTTATTGCTCTAGTTATTATATTTTTTATTTTTAAATAATTTTTTTCATTATATATATTACTAGTTATTTTTTTGCTGGCTCAACATCCTTTGAAGTGTTAATGTCCTGATCGTCAATCTCAGAGGAACCTTTAGTAATCTTTTTGAGAAAACTAGCTTTACTGTACTGCTCAACATCCTTTAATATAATATTCTGTGAGATTAAGTAGTATTTCCTCAAAACTGGTCAATCAATTCCCATTTCTGTAACGTCAAAAATAAATTCGTGTCTGGACCACGTTCTGGGTCATGCATGTCCTCAGAATGAAAACGATCTTATGTAGATCTGTGTGAGCGATGTGTAGTGAGGACGAGCTGGCGGGAGGCGTCACTGGCTCAAACATCAGAAGAGACCTTTATAATGGCTTGTGACGGCACCCCTGTAATATCGCTAGGAGGAACCTTAGTTAATTGAGGCCCCCGCGCTGCTCAAGCGACCATCCTCAGGGAAGAACCTTTTAGTAATCTGACAGTCCTGCATCAGGACTCGACTGCAGGAGAAACCTTAAGTTAATCTCGACAGGCTCAATCCTCAGACAGAACCTTTAGTAATCGAGGGAGCTGTCAAACATTCTCAGAAGAACCTTTAGTAATCTTGAGCGCTGGCTCAACCATACCTCAGTTAGGAACCTTTTAGTAAATATGGATGGCGCTCAACATTCCTTCTTAAGTAATTCTGACGGCCCTGCCTCATATCCGTTTAGGAGTGAATCGCTGCTCAATCATCCTCAGGAGGAACCTTTATAACTCTGTCACCTCGGCTGCTCACACACCCTTTAGTAATCTGACAGCCCTGGTGCCAACCCATTCCTCAGCCAGAAACCATCTAGTAATCTGAATAGGGCTGCTCAAGGGGCATCCTTGAGTAATCTGACTGTAACTCTCAACATCTCCAGTTAAGATACAGTATGTTATGGAATAATACAGTAAGGTATGGTATAGTACAATATTTTATGGTATGGTAAAGTAAGGTTCTTACTCATTCCTGTGCAGACGGAGTGTCATCTCCTCTCCCTCAGCTGTGATGAGGACCTCTGCCTCAGACGGGTGCTGCTGGGTAGAAAAGCAGAGAAATAGAATAATATCTCTCTAGCATTATATCTAACATTATATCTCACTAGCATCATCTCTATCTAACATTATATCTCTCTAGCATTATATCTCTCTATAACATTATATATCTCGAACATTATATCTAACATTATATCTCTCTAACATTATATTTCTTGAACATTGTCTCTCTAACATTATATCTCTCTAGCATTAAACATAACAGTATATCTCTCTAACATTATATCTAAAATTATATCTCTCTAGCATTATATCTCTGTAACAGTATATCATTCTAAAATTATATCTCTCTAGCATTATATCTCTGTAACAGTATATCATTCTAAAATTATATCTCTCTAGCATCATATCCATATAACATTATATCTCTATAACATTACACCTCTTGAACATTACACCTCTTTAACATTACATTTAACATATCTCACTAAAATTATATCTCGCTAGCATTATATATGACATTATGCTGTATCTCTCTAACATTAAATCTCTCTAACATTAAATCTCTCTAACATTAAATCTCTCTAACATTATATCTCTCTAACATTAAATCTCTCTAACATTAAATCTAACATTGTATATTTCTAACATTATATCACTCTAACATTATATCTCTCTAGCATTATATATAACTCTGTATCTCTAGCATTATATATATAACTATATGTCTCTAGCATTGTATATAACTATATGTCTCTTTAACAATATATCTCTTTAACAATATATCTCTTTAACAATATATCTCTCGAACATTATATCTCTCTAACATTATAACTCCCTAGCTTAATATCTAACATTATATCTCAAATTATATCTCTCTAGCATTATATCTCTGTAACAGTATATCATTCTAACATTATATCTCTCTAGCATTATATCTAACATTATATATCTCTAGCATTAAATCTAACATTATATATCTCTAGCATTAAATCTAACATTATATCACGCTAACATTATATCTCTCTAACCTTATAAATAACGGTATATCTCTCTAACATTATATCTAACATTATATCTCTCGAACACTATATCTCTCTAACCTTACAAATAATGGTATATCTCTCTAATATTACATCTAAAATTATATCTCTCTATCATTCTCTCTAACATTATATCTCTCTAAACTTACAAATAATGGTATATCTCTAACATGATATCTAAAAGTATATATCTCTAGCATTATATCTAACATTATATATCCCTATATTATTATATCTCTCAAAAAGTATATCTCTCTAACGCTATATCTCTAGCATTATATCTAACATTACATCTATATAGCATTATCTCTCTAAAATTATATCACTCTTACCTTATATCTTTAACATTATATATATATATAGCATTATATCTCTCTAACAGTATATCTCTTTAACATTATATCTCTCTAGCATTATATCTAGCATTATATATCTCTAGCATTAAATCTAACATTATATCACTCTAACATTATATATCTCTAACCTTATAAATAACGGTATATCTCTCTAATATTACATCTAAAATTATATCTCTCTATCATTCTCTCTAACATTATATCTCTCTAAACTTACAAATAATGGTATATCTTTAACATGATATCTAAAAGTATATATCTCTAGCATTATATCTAACATTATATATTTCTAACATTATATCTCTTTAACAGTATATCACTCCAACATTATATCTCTTTAACAGTATATCACTCTAACATTATATCTCTTTAACAGTATATCTCTCTAACATTATATCTCTTTAACAGTATATCACTCTAACATTATATCTCTTTAACAGTATATCTCTCTAACATTATATCTCTTTAACAGTATATCTCTTTAACAGTATATCACTCTAACATTATATCTCTCTAACATTATATCTCTTTAACAGTATATCACTCTAACATTATATCCCTCTAGCATTATATCTCTCTAGCATTATATCCCTCTAGCATTATATCTCTCTAGCATTATATCCCTCTAGCATTATATCTCTCCAGCATTAAATCTCTCCAGCATTAAATCTCTCTAGGCATTAATATCTCTTCTAACATTATATCTCTTCTATGCACTTAATATCTCTCTAACATTTAACTATCTCTTCTCAGTTATATCTCTCTTAGCATTATATCCCTCTAGCATTATATCTCTCTAGCATTATAATCTCTCTACATTATATCCCTCTAGCATTATATCTCTCTAGCATTATATCTCTCTCTAGCATTATTATCTCTAGCATTATATCTCTCTAGCATTATATCTCTCTGCATTATATCTCTCTAGCATTATATCTCTCTAGCATTCTATATCTCTCTAGCATTATATCTCTCTAGCATTATATCTCTCCAGCATTATATCTCTCCAGCATTATATCTCTCTACGATATATCTCTCCTAGCATTATATCTCTCTAGCATTATATCTCTCCAGCATTAATCTCTCATAGCATTATATCTCTCTAGCATTATATCTCTCTAGCATTATATCTCTCTGGCATTATATCTCTCTAGCATTATATCCCTCTAGCATTATATCTCTCTAGCATTATATCCCCTCTAGCATTATATCTCTCCAGCATTATATCCCTCTAGCATTATATCTCTCCAGCATTATTATCTCTCCTAGCATTATATCTCTCTAGCATTATTCTAGATTATCTCCTCTAGCATTATATCTCTCTAGCATTATATCCCTCTAGAATTATATCTCTCTAGCATTATATCCCTCTAGCATTATATCTCTCCAGCATTAATATCCCTCTAGCATTATATCTCTCCAGCATTATATCTCTCTAGCATTATATCTCTCTGGCATTATATCTCTCTGGCATTATATCTCTCTGGCATTATATCTCTCTGGCATTATATCTCTCTGGCATTATATCTCACCAGAATTATATCCCTCTAACATTATATCTCTCTAGCATTATACAGTGCATTCGGAAATAATTCAGACTTTCCCCCCCCCACATTTTACGTTACAGCCTTATTCTAAAATGGATGAAATACATTTTCCCCCCTCATAAATCTACAMACAATACTCCACAATGACAAAGCAAAAACAGGTTTTAAAATTTTTGGCAAATGTATTAAAAATTAAAAACGGAAATATCACATTTACATAAATATTCAGACCCTTTACTCAGTACTTTGTTGAAGCACCTTTGGCAGCGATTACAGCCTCAAGTCTTCTTGGGTATGATGCTACAAGTTTGGCATAACTGTATTTGGGGAGTTTCTCCCATTCTTCTCTGCAGATGCTCTCATGCTCTGTTAGGTTAGATGGGGAGCGTTGCTGCACAGCTATTTTCAGGTCTCTCCAGACATGTTCGATCGGGTTCAAGTCCGGGCTTTGGCTGGGCCACTCAAAGACATTCAGAGACTTGTCCCGAAGCCGCTCCTGCATGGTCTTGGCTGTGTGCTTAGTGTCATTGTCCTGTTGGAAGGTAAACCTTTACCCCAGTCTGAGGTCCTGAGTGCTCTGGAGCAGGTTTTCATCAAGGATCTCTCTGTACTTTGCTCTGTTCATCTTTCTCTCAATCCTGACTAGTCTCCCAGTCCCGGCCACTGAAAAAGAACCCCACAGCATGATGCTGCCACCACCATGCTTCACTGTAGGGATGGTGCCAGGTTTTCTCCAGATGTGACGCTTGGAATTCAGGCCAAAGAGTTCAATCTTGGTTTCATCAGAGCAGAGAATCTTGTTTCTCATGGTCTGAGAGTCCTTTAGGTGCGTTTTGGCAAACTCCAAGTGGGCTGTCATGTGCCTTTTACTGAGGAGTGGCTTCYGTCTGGCCACTCTAACATAAAGGCCTGATTGGTGGAGTGCTGCAAAGATGGTTGTCCTTTTGGAAGGTTCTCCCATCTCCACAGAGGTACTCTGGAGCTGAGTGACCATCGGCTTCTTGGTCACCTCCCTGACCAAGGTCCTTCTGCCCTGATTGCTCAGTTTGGCCGGGTAGCCAGCTCTAGGAAGAGTCTTGTTGGTTCAAAACTTCTTCCATTTAAGAATGATGGAAGCCATTGTGTTCTTGGGGACCTTCAATGTTGCAGAAATTTGTTGAAACTCTTCCCCAGATCTGTGCCTCTACACAATCCTGTCTCAGAGCTCTACAGACAATTCCTTTGACCTCACGGTTTGTTTTTTGCTCTGACATGCACTGTCAACTGTGGGACCTTATATAGAAAGGTTGATGCCTTTCCAAATCATGTTCAATCAATTGAATTTACCACTGGTGGACTCCAATCAAGTTGAAGAAACATCTCAAGAATGACCAATGGAAACAAGATGCACCTGAGCTCAATTTCGAGTCTCGTATTAAAGGGTCTGAATACTTATGTAAATAAGGTATTTGTTCTTTTTTTTTTTATTGCAAAATTTTATAAAAAACTGTTTTGCTTTTTCATTATGGGGTATTGTGTGTAGATTAAGGAGGATTAAAAAAATCCACTTTAGAATAAGGCTGTAACGTAACAAAATGTGGATAAAGTCAAGGGGTCTGAATACTTTGAATGTACTCTATATCTCTCTAGCATTATATCTAACATGATACCTCTCTAACATGTAACATGTGAAATGTGTTGTGCTATTTTAGAGGACAACCATGTCTCTCTGAGTTAGTAGGTAATGTCAGTGATAAGATAGGATCTCACCTTCTCTCCATGGACGGACCTCCTGTGTCTTGCAGGCTGCAACCAGTGTGGATAGGTAATCTCATAGCTCTCTCTGTGTTCTATTCTGTGGCTGTTCTCCCGAGGGCTCGGTCTCTGCTCCTCTAAACAAAGGATTTACAAGCATGTCAACAAAGGGGACAGTAGAAGGTAACAGTTTTTTGACAGATTCGTTGGTTGATTTATTTCTCAATTAAATCAGTGCACTTCATTTTCTTAGACAGGTTTGAATATGATGTCTCCTGATAAAATATAATAAAACAAGCTTGTGTAGTCATTGTAAAATCAACTCAAATAAATGTCTGTCACATGCTTCGTAAAACAGCAGGTATAGACTAACAGTGAAATGCTTACTTACGGGCCCTTCCCAACAATGCAGAGAGAAAGACAATAGAGAAATAATAGAAAAGTAAAAGTAAAAGTAATAACGAATACACAATGAGTAATGATAACTTGGCGATATGGGTACCAGTACCAAGTCGATGTGCAGGGGTACGAGGTAACTGAGGTAGATATGAACATATAACTAGTTTATGTGACAAAACAAGCAATAGTATAGACAAGTGCAGATAATCATTGTACCATCTAAACCACTGTGAAATCTATTTTCAATAACCAAAAATATTGCATTTTCAGCTGTTTGAAACTAATGTACAAAACCAGAAGTAAAAGACACAAAAATGAAACGGGAAGCATAGAAATAGCGCACATAGAACTGATCAACCGCTTGTTAGACTGGCTTTCAATGCAAATGACAGTTCTATAACTAACATTTCTATGTAAATTTGGTCAGGTCACCCAAAAAGTTACATAATGCAGTTTTAATTATTTAACTAACTATTTAGCAGTCTTGTAGCTTGGGGCTAGAAGCTGTTCCGGGTCCTGTTGGTTCCAGACTTGGTGCATCGGTACCGCTTGCCGTACAGTAGCAGAGAGAACAGTCTATGACTTGGGTGGCTGGAGTCTTTGACCATTTGTAGGGCCTTCCTCTGACACCGCCTACTACAGAGGTACTGGATGGTGGGGAGCTTGGCCCCACTGATGTTCGCACTACCCTCTGTAGCTTAGTGATGAGCTTGGAGGGCACTATGGTGTTGAATGCTGAGCTGTAGTCAATAAACAGCATTCTCACATAGGTGTTCCTTTTGTCCAGGTGGGAAAGGGCAGTGTGGATTACAATAGAGATTGTGTCATCTGTAGATCTTTTGGGGCGGTATGTGAATTGGAGTGGGTCCAGGGTGTCTGGGGTGATGGTGTTGATTTGAGCCATGAAGAAACATTCAAAGCATTTCATGTCTACAGATGTGAGTGCTAGTCATTTATTTTTTTTATTTATTTTACCTTTATTTTACTAGGCAAGTCAGTTAAGAACAAATTCTTATTTTCAATGACGGCCTAGGAACAGTGGGTTAACTGCCTGTTCAGGGGCAGAACGACAGATTTGTACCTTGTCAGCTCGGGGATTCGATCTCGCAACCTTTCGGTTACTAGTCCAACGCTCTAACCACTAGGCTACGCTGCCGCCCCCAATTTATACAGGTTACCTTGGCACAGGGACTATGGTGGTCTGCTTGAAAGATGTAGATATTACAGACGGGGTCAGGTAGAGGTTTAAAATGTCCGTGAACACACTTGCCAGCTGGTCAGCGCATGCGCGCATGCACTGAGTATGCATCCTGGTAATCTGTTTGAATGTTAAGATCTGTTTAAAGGTCTTACTCACATTGGCTATGCAGAGCATGATCACACAGTCATCCAGAACAGCTAATGTTCTCATGCAAGGTTCAGTGTTGCTTGCCTTGAAGTGAGCACAGAAGCCATTTAGCTCATTTTGTAGGCTCGCGTCACTGGACAGCTCACGGCTGGATTTCCTTTTGTAATCCATGATAATTTGCAAGCCCTGCCACATCCAACGAGCGWCAGAGCCAGTGCAGTAGGATTCTATCTTAGTCCTGTATTGGCGCTTGCCTGTTTGATGGTTTGTCCGAGGGCATAGCGGGACTTCTTATAAGCGTCCAGATTAGTGTCCCGCTCTTTGAAAGCACCTTTAGCTCAGTACAGATGTTGCCTGTAATCCATGGCTTCTGGTTGGGAAATGTACGTATGGTCACTGTGGGGACGATGTCGTCGATTAACTTATTAATGAAGCTGGTGACTGATGCGGTAAACTCCTCAATGCCACATATTCCAGTCTGCGCTAGCGAACAGTCCTGTAGCTTATTATTCGCTTCATTAGGACCACTTCCATATTGAGTGTGTCTATGGTACATCCTGTTTGAAGTTTTGCTTGTAAGCAGAAATCAGGAGGGTAGAATTATGGTCAGATTTGCCTAATGGAGGGCGAGAGAGAACTTTGTGTTTTCTGTGTGGAGTAAACGAGACCTAGAGTTATTTAATCTCTCGTTGCATATGTGACATGATGGTAGATTTCAGTGTTCCTGCATTAAAATCACAGGCCACTAGGTGCGCCGCCTCTGGATGAGCATTATCTTGTTTGATTATAGCCCTATAGAATACCACAGTATGAGTCATCATACCCATAAAACCTAGCGGTCAAACAAGGAAATGGTTCCAATCATTTTTCACTGTTCATTTTTAGAAACACTTAAAATAAGGGCTGTGTTTTGTGTAGGCTTACCCTAGCGGGACGTTTTGATAACTGTGTAAATCTCTCTAGGACAAGGTGACTTTTGTCAATATATTTGCTGGTATTTACCACACAAAAATGAAACATTAATTAGCTGCTAATGTGTACTAATACCATGATGATATGGACGAGACTGACGAATCGAGGCAAAGGTAAACATCTCTGGATTAGCTATCTAATGTTATCTAAATTTAGTAATGAAAAAATTGACAACATTTCTTTAAATTGACAATTCTGTGAACTGCCTTGTGCAAGTTTTAAATTGACACAATACCTGTTAGCAAAGGTGTCTGCTAGAGATGACATGCAGTAGCTTGCAGGGATTTGTAGTCTTGCATGATGTCTACTTTGATGCTAATTAGCATTTTCTAATCTGAGAGTAAATAGATTTGAATATATTGATAAAAATCACCTTGTCCGAGAGAGATTTAAATGGTTGGCAAAACGTCACTCCAGGGTAAGCCTACACGAAACACAGACCTTATTTTAATGGTTTCTAAAATTCATTATGGGAAAAATGTATGGTGAAAAAACGATTGGAACCGTTTCCCTGTTTGACTGCTAGGTTTTATGGGTATTATGACACCTCTACTGTGGGGCTCTATACAGCTGGGGTAGTCTTGGTTTGTGGTGGTAAATAGAAAGCTATGAAAAATATAGATGAAAACTTGCTTGGCACATAATATGGTCTACAGTTTATCATGAGGTAGCCAACAGGAAGTTCTTTAGATTACTGAATTTAAAACTGACTTCAGTACATTCTTTAAAAATAATTTAGGCTGCAATTTATAGAAAACTTGCTTATGTTATGAATGAATAAGAGAATTGATTCTTTCAAACATTCACAATAGACTAAGAAAGACTAAATAAACCTTGAAACAGCAGTAAACACATAGTTATGGACTGAATGAGCCAACATTATGCACAGTTCAAAATAAATGATCTTGAAATATTTATCACCCATCCAGAAAATCTCCATGCATTAACTTACTGATTAGCTATTGTAATGAACGCACAGACTTACCGGCAGCATCTACGTGACCAGATACAACAGACCCAACACAGCAGATAACGACTGTCAAATACAGACACAGACTCAGAAGGGAATATGCAGAACACCTATTAAAGCGGGTTAACCGTTCTCGTGGACTCATGCTAAAATAAAGGGTTAGAATTTAAACCCTACAATGTAATCGCAAACAAAAAAAATGCATAGGCAAAGGATAAATAATAGCTGCCTGTCGACATATCCTATGAAGCGGATAAATGTGTAGGCAACAATAGCACTCTATCGCTCTGTCTGCTTCGGATGCTTCCACAGGGGTAGAGCGCATCTTTCTCTGTTTCCAGTTCTTCCTTTCATTTTCAGCCCCTCCCCTTTACCCTATAACTGGCCAATCGATTTCTGTGATTTTGAAAACGTTTGAAGGCTTGAGATTGTTTTATGAGAGCCCTAACACAATTCAAAAATTCCTACAGTATGTAATATGATAGGTGAATGTGAATTTCTGAAATACAGAATGTCTCATGGCAATAGTCTACTGTAAAACATTTCTACTAAAGATGAATTATGTTATACAACTCAGGCTCTGTACTAAATACATCATATTTCCTATATAGTGCACGGCAGTGTTGTGTTCGAGACCACCTAAAGCGAGACCGATTCAAGACAAAGACCGGAGGGAATCTAGTCCAAGTCAAGACCAATACCGGAGAGGGGGCGAGACCGAGTCAAGACCGAGACCGGGGTGGGGGATGAGAGGTCCGAGAACAAGTCAAGACCGAGACCAGAAAAATGCGAGTCCAATTCAAGACCAAGACTGTAATTTTGTCAAATCGTCACCATCATAAGAGTTCAAAATGTCCAGTATTTCTGTGTTCATATTTCAGAACAACGTATGGATTCTTTAGGCATTCAGAATGGTAAAACAAATACATGTTGAGGGCAAATAGCCACTCTACACATTACTACTGACCCTAACACAGTGGGGAACAACGAGGAGCTAGGAACACGAGCATTTCACTACACCCACAATAACATCTGCTAAATATGAGTATGTGACCAATACAATTTGATTTGAGAGCCTTCTACGCTTTCAGAAAAAAGGATAAGGATTTATAGCGAAATAATAATAATGATATTATTATTTTCAATGATGTTCTGATTTAATCTCTTCAATTTTTTGATAGAGAGGATAAGGTTAACGCTGAAGATTTTTGTTTTTTTAGATAAATCTAGCTAGCTAAATCAGCCATTGGCTAAGACATCAGAAGCTTGATAGAAGGCATCTGCCATTCAACTGTATTAGGGCAACATTTTGGAGTGATGGTGGAATCAACCAATCACATTGACTTGTAATGGCCAACAGGTCGAAGGCCAACAGGTCACTGTGCAGTAGTGAGCAGTAGTTTTCCCATGGTCTAACTAGCTAACTTTATTGTAGGCTAGGTTGCAGCTGCTGCAGCAGGTGTTATCGAAGAGGATGTTATGGCTAATTTGTTAGCTTCTCCCTTTTCAAGAATAACTTTCAACGAGAAGTTAAAATAACTGATGTGTGTGAAACATTGTTGCATTTAAACTTTAGATCACCCATTACCTTGTGTGCTAAACATGAAACGTTTTTTGCAATGGGAGGTAATAGTTGTAAATTGCGATTGGAAAATGCTTAGCCTAATGATTGTGTTTTTGTATTCTTATGATTGGGACCTACTGGCTTATTACGTCAGAGTGAATGGACTGCTGTCTTTCCATCGGAACTATGCAGTGGTGTAGTGATGCCTGGAGAAGTGGGTCCTGTGTGAAGGAAAGGCCCTGCGTGAAAAATCCTATGTTTTCATATAGATTTTCAGATTTTCCCTCTCAAAAAATAAATAATTAAAAGACAAAAATGTGATGTTAAAAGTCCACAATAATTCTTAAACCTCATCAGGAGAAAAAAATTTAGATCTGGAAAAATATATATATTTTTGGAGGGTGTAGTTGCCCTTTAATTCAATTGAGCAAAACAAAATGCCCTCCCCATAGATACAAATCAGCATAATATCATTCTGTCAGGTAGGCTAACGTTGCAGTCAACATTTAATTGGAAAGGTTTTTTGGGGAGGCCTTTAGAAATATTGATGCAAACAGCACTTGATGACTGGATTACACATCGCAAATAACCTACTAACCAACTAACCAAGACTAAGGACCACTGTAGAAACTATGAGAATAGAAATGTTCAGAACTTTTGTGAAACATCGCAGCACAGTTGAAAAATATTTGGCAAATAGAAATCAAAACTGGATGGTCTTCAGAGATAGATGGGAGGGGTTGAGTGATGCTGAAGGATGGGACTAAAAACAAACAAAAGATAATTATTACAAAATATACTGTGTCCGTAAAATGTTTATAGTATGTGTAAAGTAGAAGCCTAAGTGTTGTTGTCCATTAGTTTAATCCAATTAGGGGAGGGGTGGTAGGGTTAGGGGTAAATCATAAACACAAATAAATATATTATCTATAAAGTATCAGTCAAAAGTTTGGACACACCTACTCATTCAAGGGTTTTTCTTTATTTTTACTATTTTCTACATTGTAGAATAATAGTGAAGATATCAAAACTATGAAATAACACATATGGAATCATGTAGTAACCAAAAAAGTGTTAAACAAATCAGAATGTATTTTATATTTGAGATTCTTCAAAGTAGCCACCCTTTGCCTTGATGACAGCTTTGCACACTCTTCACATTCTCTCAACCAGCTTCATAAGGAATGCTTTTCCAACAGTCTTTAAGGAGTTCCCACATATGCTGAGCACTTGATGGCTGCTTTTCTTTCACTCTGCAGTATAAGTCACCCCAAACCATCTCAATTGGGTTGAGGGTAGGTGATTGTGGAGGCCAGGTCCTCTGATGCAACACTCCATCACTCTCCTTCTTTGTCAAATAGCCCTTACACAGCCTGAAGGTGTGTTGGGTCATTGTCCTGTTAAAAAACTAATTGTAGTCCCACTAAGCGCAAACCAGATGGGATGGCGTATCACTGCAGAATGCTGTGGTAGCCATGATGGTTAAGTGTGCCTTGAATTCTAAATAAATCACAGACAGTGTCACCAGCAAAGCACCCCTACACCATCACACCTCCTCCTCCATGCTTCACGGTGGGAACCACACATGTGAAGATCATCCGTTCACCTACTCTGCATCTCAAAAAGACACGGCGGTTGGAACCAAAAATCTCAAACTTGGACTCATCAGACCAAAGGACAGATTTCCACCAGTCTAATGTCCATTGCTCGTGTTTCTTGGCCCAAGCAAGTCTCTTCTTGTTATTGGTGTCCTTTAGTAGTGGTTTCTTTGCAGCAATTCGACCATGAAGGCCTGATTCACGCAGTCTCCTCTGAACAGTTGATGTTGACGTGTCTGTTATTTGGGCTGCAATCTGAGGTGCAGTTAACTCTAATGAACTTATCCTCTGCAGCAGAAGTAACTCTGGGTCTTCCTTTCCTGTGGCGGTCCTCATGAGAGCCAGTTTCATCATAGTACTTGATGGTTTTGAAGAAACTTTCAAACTTTTAAAGTCTTAAAGTAATGATGGACTGTCATTTCTCTTTGCTTATTTGAGCTGTTCTTGACATAATATGGACTTGGTCTTTTACCAAATAGGGCTATCTTCTGAATACCACCTTTACCTTGTCACAACACAAATTATATGCTCAAACGCATTTAGAAGGAAAGTAAGTCCACAAATGAACTTTTAACAAGGCACACCTGTTAATTGAAATGCATTCCAGGTGACTACCTCATGAAGCTGGTTGAGCGAATGCCAAGAGTGTGCAAAGCTGTCATCAAGGCAAATATACTATAAAATATATTTTGATTTGTTTAACACTTCTTTGGTTACTACATGATTCCATATGTGTTATTTCATAGTGTTGATGTCTTCACTAATATCATACAACGTACAATTTTTGACTGGTACTGTAAAAACGTACAAAAAATACATATGGAGGATTTGAAATTATGTAGACAATCACATTGATGGAAGCGCCAATCTATCTGCAATTGTAAAGCTGATCCACCCCCTAAAAAAAAAAGACTAAACRTTTTCACCACCTGGTGTGCATACCCATTGTTGCCTTAGTTAGCATTTACTGGTAGATACACTACATGACCAAAAGTATGTGGACACCTGCTCGTTGAACATCTTTTTCCAAAGTCATGGGCATTAATATGGAATTGGTCAACCCTTTGCTGCTAAAACAGCCTCCACTATTCTTGGAAGGCTTTCATTCTAGATGTTGGGACATTGTTGCGTGGACTTGCTTCCAGAGAGGATTAGTGAGGTTGGGCACTAATGTTGGGCGATTAGTCCTGGCTCGCAGTCGGTGTTCCAATTCATCACATAGGTGTTTGATGTGGTTGAGGTCAGCGCTCTATGCAGGCCAGTCAAGTTCTTCCACACCAATCTCGACAAACCATTTCTGTATGGACCTCACCATGTGCACAGGGGCATTGTCATGCTGAAACAGGAAAGGGCCTTCCCCAAACTGTTGCCGCAAAGCTGGAAGCACAGAATCGTCTAGAATGTCATTGTATTCTGTAGCGTTAAGATTTCCTTCACTGGAACTAAGGGGCCTAGCCTGAACCATGAAAACAGCCCCAGACCATTATTCCTCCTCCACCATACTTTACAGTTGACACTATGCATTGGGGCAGGTAGCGTTCTCCTGGCATCCGCCAAACCCAGATCCAGAAGGTGAAACATGATTCATCACTCCAGAGAACACGTTTCCACTGCTCCAGAGTCCAATGGCGGCAAGCTTTACACCATTCCAGCCGACGCTTGGATTTGCGTATGGTGGTCTTAGGCTTGTGTGTGGCTGCTTGGCCATGGAAACCATTTCCTTAAGCTCCCGACTAACAGTTATTGTGCTGACATTGCTTCCAGAGGCAGTTTGGAACTCGGTAGTGAGTGTTGCAACCGAGGAGAGATAATTTATATGCGCTATGCGCTTCAGCACTCTGCGGTCCCGTTCAGGGAGCTTGTGTGGCTTACCTTTTTACAGCTAAGTCATTGTCGCTCCTAGAAGTTTCCACTTCACAACAACAGCACTTACAGTTGACCGGGGCAGCTCTAGCAGGGCAGACATTTGACAAACTGACTTGTTGGAAAGGTGACATCCTATGATGGTGCCAAGTTGAAAGTCACTGAGTTCTTCAGTAAGGCCATTCTACTGCCAATATTTGTCTATGGAGATTGCATGGCTGTGTGCTCGATTTTATACACCTGTCAGGTGTGGCTGAATTAGCTGAATCCACTAATTTGAAGGGATGTCCACATACTTCTGTATATATAGTGTATCATAAGTTGAAACGTCTTTCCTACCTACCGGCGACCGATGTCAAAAAGTGGGTAAAGGACGTATACCTGCATATAGCCTCCACTACACCACCGGACCTTTCTTTTTAAAAAAAGTGCACTTTTGAGTGTGCCGGTGCTATGGTTGCTGTCCTTTCAGCATCACRAGCATGAATGCCTAGGTTCAATAGGTTCGCCACTGCGCAAATGTCTATAATAGATATAAAGACCTAGAATTTCACCCTGTCTCCCCTTTACTAATAGTGAGCTCGCAACTTTCCAACATTTTCCCTCACTTTTCCCTACCAGCGAGTCAAGGATATTCGGACACAGTTTGAGTATTTCTTTCAGTGAAAGACAGTAATGTCATGAGTAAAGTCGGAATCCTAGGTTTAAATAGGTCATAGGGTATTAATATTTCAAAAAGGAGTGTATATATTTGGCCTGGCGAAGTGCTTTTATGGCTGACTGAATGGAAGCTGATAATTATGAGTTTTTTTACTCCACTGGTCTGGGGAAGAAACTACGAGTCCTCAATATCTGAGACCGAGTAAAAATGTATCTGACACYGAGATATTCAATATGTGGTCTCGAGACCGAGTACTACAACACTGGTGCACTGCCTTTGACCAGGGCCATATGGCTGTTGGCACCCGGGGTGATCGTTATTGCCAGCACAGGTAGTTTCTGGGCAGAGCGGCAGGTATTGTTCAGTACAGCATGCCATGACCATGCTGGGGTTGGCACCATTTCTGGGCAGGGATTGTAGTGGAGGGCAATCTGGTTTATGTAGGCCTACTGTACCAGCATTGTGTATGGTGATACCGTACCTGAGAAACTAGGTTCCATCTTGTTTTTGCTGTCCCACCAAAAGCAATAACATGGTCGGCACAACTAGTATACATTTATCAGCCACTGTAAACCAGAGTGTGTAGAGAGAGAGAGAGAGAGAGAGAGAGAAGGGAGAGAAGAGAATCAGACAGATGCTTCTCAGTGAGACAAGCAGATCTCTATGTGATTAACTTGCACATGCCCACACACCCAACAGTAAGCCTACTAGTTTATTATGATGATATAATATGCCAGCATCAACACCGGAAAAACAATCAACAGTACATATTCTCTTGGTTTAATGGTTCCAGACATAAAAACACCGGCCGTATTTAATCACAGTAAAATATTTGTATACAGCACATGAGCAAAGAGAATGATGGTGTGGAGTTATGGAAGACCTCTTGTTTTACTGCCACCGTTGAGTGTGTTCCAATCAAGAGTTGGTGATTAACAGTATCTGTCCATGCAGAGTGAGAGCTCTCAACCCTCTCCATCCCACAGCAGGAGCATTTGGGAGTACGAAGAACCCTCCCTAGACTCTGTCCATGTTCAACGTTATCCACAAAGGGCTGGTGTCCGTCAGCTCAGCAGCTGTCGTCTTCTAGAATGTGGGGGTGTTCCTCCCAGAACTGGTTCCCTATGACGTCACAGTGGTGGGCACTGACACGCCTCCTGGTGCGTGTCACTAGCACCTCCTCCCCCGCCTCGTTGGGGAGCGTCACGCTCTTGGTCACTGTTTCTTCCAGCTGGGACAGAGGGATGAAGGAAGGGGGTTAAGAATTTGAGCGTGAGAGAAGCGAAGGATAGGACAAATGTAAGCACCTACCTAATAATTATTATTATGTATTATGATGGTTAACCCTATTTCACACGTAATATACAGGTGTGAATTGYATAACCCTAAACCTTCATATCCCCCAGACACCCTTGGAGTGAGCCATTATTGACGGTGACTGGAGCAATTAGGGTTAAGTGCCATGCTCAAGGGCACGTCGACAGATTTTCACCTAGTCATCTTGGTGATTAGAACCTCAAGATTTCAGTTACTGGCCCAACACTCTTAACCGCTAGGCTACCTAACGCCTTCACACACACAAGCCTGTATTTTTTATGAATGTATCTGAAATGGCATCCAATTGTCTATATAGTGCACTACCTCAGACAAGAGGCTCTATATAGTGCACTACCTCAGACAAGAGGCTCTATATAGTGCACTACCTCAGACAAGAGGGCTTATAATAGTCGCACTACCTCAGACAAGAGGCTCTATATAGTGCACTACCCTAGACAAGAGGCTCTATATAGTGCACTACCTCAGACAAGAGGCTCTATATAGTGCACTACCTCAGACAAGAGGCTCTATAAGTGCACTACCTCAGACAAGAGCTCTATATAGTGCACTACCTCAGACAAGAGGCTCTATATTAGGTACGACTACTCAGACAAGAGGCTCTATATAGTGCACTACCTCAGACAAGAGGCTCTATATAGTGCACTACCTCAGACAAGAGGCTCTATATAGGGAATAGGGTGCATTATGGACAACCTGAGTTCTCACCTTCTCCCAGATGAGGGTTGTTCCTTTCCTGTGGACCAGAGGCTCCTTGTTGTAATTGATATTAAACTCAGAAAACATGATCTCATTCTTATCTGCTGCCAACGTTCCCTGRGAGAGAGAGAGAGACATCACAGAGATTTGACTATGTATCTACAGGTGTTTGTAAATGGAACGGTTAACTGTGAGGTAGATTTCAGTGAAAGTAAACAACATGAAGTAGTCAACCATTCTAAAGCTATTATCATAATAATTATAGTTCTGACTAACAAGCAGATGCCCTTAGCAAATTACACACCTCAAAAAGAACAGACATTTGAAGACTGTGACACACCCCCACACCTGTAATTATGCTAATCTCACTGGAGTAACTCTCACCTTTAGTCGGTCCTCTGCCTGTGTAGTGGTGAGTCCGCCTTTCTGCACCAACGTCCAAAACACTGTGTTATACAGGTTGTTGACGTGACCTGGCGAACACACACACCATTATGAAAGAGAAGCAGAAATGTGGAAGAAAATCTACTGTATTCAAAGCATACACACACAGGATAATGTATTGGGGGATAGGAGTGTGTGTGTGTGTGTATTTACAGTCAGCCTGCCTCCAGCTGAGGTAGTCCCGGAGGTTGCGGTTGCTAGGATACAGAACCACCCGCCCGTCAAACCCCGGGGGGTAAAGGAGGGGCTGGTCTCCGAAGTAGTTCCTCCAGTAGAACACATAGGAAGAGGAGAACTGGGACGCGACATGGGTCATCAGCTTACTGGAGGGGGAGGAGGAAGGAGAGAGGGAGGAGACGAGAAAAGTGTCACTCAAATGCAATAAACATTTCTTGTGTGTGTCTGTGTGGTTGGGGAGTGTCTGTGTGGTTGGCTAGTGTCTGTGTGGTTGGGGAGTGTCTGTGTGGTTGGAGTAGCTCCAGAGAATAGCAGGGGGTGGTATCTGTAGCTCCAGCGAAGTAGCAGGGGGTGTATCTGTAGCTCCAGCGAATAGCAGGGGGTGTATCTGTAGCTCCAGCGAATAGCAGGGGGTGTATCTTGTAGCTCCAGCGAATAGCTGGGGATGTATCTGTAGCTCCAGAGAATAGCTGGGGATGTATCTGTAGCTCCAAGAGAATAGCTTGGGATGTATCTGTAGCTCCAGAGAATAGCTGGGGGTGTATCTGTAGCTCCACATAATAGCTGGGGGTGTATCTGTAGCTCCACATAATAGCTGGGGGTGTATCTGTAGCCCACATAATAGCTGGGGTGTATCTGTAGCTCCACATAATAGCTGGGGGTGTATCTGTAGCTCCAGAGAATAGCAGGGGGTGTATCTGTAGCTCCAGAGAATAGCAGGGGGTGTATCTAGCTCCAGAGAATAGCAGGGGTGTATCTGTACTCCAGAGAGTATCTGAGTGGCATCCTCTCCTCTCTTCTGCACTGAATGATCTGTGCAGATTAAATATGTGGAGAAAATCGTTACCATCCTGTCGCATTTCACAGTCACTTGTTTAGTGACCAAGCAGGACGGGAACAATTTATTTTATTATTGAGACGCACCCTTGAAGTGGACTGGGGACCTGAATGACAAGCCAGTTTGGCAAATTACCACTAGTGTGTTAGTATCTGTAACTCGACCCACTGACTGACCCACTGACTGACCCATGACTGACCCACTGACTGACCCACTGACTGACTGACTGACCCACTACTGCTGACTGACCCACTCACTGGCTGACTGACCCACTCACTGGCTGACTGACCCACTCACTGACTGACTGACTAACCCACTCACTGACACTGACTGACCCACTCACTGACTGACTGACCCACTCACTGACTGACTGACCCACTGACTGACTGACTGACCCACTCACTGACTGACTGACCACTCACACTGACTGACCCACTCACTGACTGACTGACCCACTCACTGACTGACTGACCCACTCACTGACTGATGACCCACTCACCTGACTGACTTGACCCACTCACTGACTGACTAACTAACCGACCTTGACTGTTGGCC
>NC_036848.1:1879157-1897669 GCF_002910315.2 Salvelinus sp. IW2-2015
GCCAACCACACAGAACTGGCCAACACACACACCACTGGCCAACCACACAGACACTCGGCCAACCACACAGACACTGGAACCACCACAGACACTGGCCAACACACAGACACTGGCCAACCCACACAGACAACACACTGGCCAACCACACAAACACTGGCAACACCAGACCTCAACACACAACGACTGCCAACCACAACAGACAGCCAACCACCAGCACTGCCAACCACACAGACATCACGAGCCAACCACACAGACACTCTACTTGTGGAAGTTCCTTCCATCCAACCGCACCACGATGTAACAGTTTTTCAGACAGGTGTCGTCTGTCTCGAAGTTACGGACGTACTCAAACTTGCTCTTGGCCATTCTGGAGCTGCTGGTGAAAACACTGGCTACTGGTCGAAGGATGCACGTCTTGATGCCTCCTGGTAATCTACACAGCACTGGACCAAACATGAGGGTTCTGTGAGAAAGGACAGACCAGATCAAATCAAAGTAGGTTCTGTTGGAAAAGAAGTGGCAGCACTAGGTTGGCTGTGGTCTTCATGTCTGAAATTCTGCTCTCCTTTAGACAGAGCATTTCTTATTATTCTGTACAGAAATTCAAGACACTCCATTTACTATGATGTTAAGTTTCGTTTGGTATGTATTCATCTGTCCATCATCCATTTCATGTTACAAATTACAATTCGTATGATATTTTACGAATTGCAATAATACAATATGCTACGAATTTCCAAAAGATACAATATGTTACAAATCACAATTTGTTGTGGTTAACATTAGCTAGGAGGCTAACGTTAGCAAGCTGGCTAACTATAGCCAGGCTAGGGATTAAGGTGAGGTTACGGTTAGGGGAAGGGTGGGCTAACATGCTAAGTAGTTAAAATTAGTAAGTATTTGCAAAGTATATATAACCATTATTTAACTAAGCAAGTGAGTTAAGAACAAATTCGTATTTACAATGACAGCCTACCCCACCAAACCCTAACGACGCTGGGCCAATTGTGCGCCGCACTATGGGACTGCCAATCACGGCCCGTTCTGAAACAGCCTGGAATCGAACCAGGGTCTGTAGTGATGCCTCTAGCACTGATACACAGTGCCTTTGATCGCTGCGCCACAATTAGCTAAAATTATCCATTCGAGATTCAAACAAGCATTTTTTCGTTTGCTACCCATCCACCCTGACCAACCAACGTCATTTCGTTTTTGCATTAAGTAGTCTTCTGTTTTATGTAACATGTTACACTAATTTGACCATCCCTGATGTTACGTTTAGTCTATAAGATCAGGCTGACAGGCTAGCTAGCTACTTACAAATTATTGGCATCATCTTCGGTTCATGATGAATACTTCCTTAAAACAATGCTATAATTTAGTTTACTTTAGTTGAATCTATGTAAGTGATGCTATTGGCAAGGCTTACATTTTTATTTAAATTTTACTGTGAGAATGTATCGGGCAAATAAGAGTACACATGTTGTTTTCGCCAGTGGGTGCAACCCAGTCCGTCCACCAAATAAGTCCTACTAAAACAGATACAGCGTATTTCTTGTTCCGGGACAGTATCTCATCTACGATCTCACAACAAAAAAAAGAAAAGAACATAAATTGTTTTTGTTGTAGTTGTTGATTGTTATTTAGCTGGGTTCCTGGACATAATTTCATTTAAAAAACAATAAAAACAAAGATTACAGACGACTAATATACAAATCAGCTTCATAGTACTTCAGCGCCCTCTCCTGGTGAAAATCAAGAAATGCAGCGGAAGAAGACTACGTTTCCCATGATTCTTAGCGTCGTGCATGTCTGCGGTTGTTTCAAACATGGAGGAGAGGGAAAGAATAGGAGATAAACACCAGAAATGTAAAGAATCAGAAAAGAAAGAAAGAGAGAGGATCAACAAGTGGATGTGTTTCAGATACAACCGAACATACGGCAGAAGAAGAAGATATCGTGGCAAAGTTGGACGTCACCTCCGATAGATTTGATCCACTCCTGGAGCACTACTCCCCTGCAGCGCCTCTTCCATACCCCAACGTGAAGTGCTCCAACAACATTGCCGAGTATGAGCGCTTTCTGAAGGGGGCCCGGGGCCGCGCCAAGCGGAGAAAAACGTGGAGAGAAAACGGAGGAAATCCAGGAAAGGTGTAGCGGATCCGGAGAGGATAGAGAAACTGAAGAGGATGATGGTGAACAACCCGATAGAGGGAGAGGAGGGTACCAGCGGCACTGCCCGGCGTTGAAGAATGCACAAGAATGTCCTGACAAGGATGCTAAGTATGGCGTGAATTATTTCTAGCTTTTGTAGGCTTGCTTTGAATCATTTCGTTTTTGATGGTGGTGGTGTCAGAACAAAACATTACCTCTTTCATTCAAACTTTACTTATCTGATCGTTGTCTCATATTGCCACATATATAAAAGCTAATTAAAACTCTATATTGATATGTGGGGCATTATTGATGTGTCAAACTTGTGATTGACAGCCAGGTGAATTCTATTTCATGTCTACTTTCTGTTTACACAGTCCATACAGGAAGCCCTCTGAGGGAGCTGTACTGCTGCGTGGAGGAGAGGATAAGGGTGAAAGTTCACATCAGAACCTTTAAGGGGCTCCGTTGTGTGTGTTCTGGCTTCATAGTGGCCTTCGACAAGTTCTGGAACTTGGTGAGAGCTCACCCCCTTCCTTCGCCCTTACCTGTCCTTCCTTCGCCCTTACCCGTCCTTCCTTCRCCCTTACCCGTCCTTCCCTCACCCTTACCCGTCCTTCCCTCACCCTTACCCATGCCCTCCACCGCCTCTTGACAGGTGGCTTGCAGACTAGACTGTAGTCTGATGTAAGACGGTGCCCACATCATTGTCCTCACTCTCACCCCTCTCTCTCTCCGGCGATGGTAGATGAGACCTACAGGGAAGCTCTCTACCACGAGAAGGCCCTCACTGTCACACTTGTAGGTCTGGCTGCCAATGAAGGGCTCTGATCCTCTAGTCTAGTGGTACGTTCTAGAGAGTAGGGTGTTGTTTTGGATGCAGGCTATGACATATCCAGATCATGTGCCACCCACTAAAAAAGGTACAGCCATTTTCATTCTCTGCAATCAGAAAACAAACTCATAAGCTGTCGCAAAGACGCTTTTAACCTCTTTGTCTCCCCTCTCCTTCTGTAGCTCTCTGACAAGCTGAAACTCCAAGAGAGTGCGGCTCTGAGAGAATGTGAGAAGAAGAAGCAGATAGGAAAGCTGAACCTCCCCAGGGTTCCAAACTCAAATCAGAGACAGCAGATGAGGGGACCCCAATAGAGGGGACCCTAGGGCAGTGGATCCCCAATTTCCGAGGACCACAGTGGGGTCACCAGTGGGTGATGACCCAGGGGCCACAGGCCATCCCTAGATGGCGTAGAAGTCGGACGTGTGTGTTTGTCTTTGTCTTATCCCGTGTAAATAGCAGTTTTTTTTCTTGTATATATCTTATTCTCACTTTCTATCTACGAACTAAATATACTTTGCTGCAACCCGCCTCACCCAATATGGTACAGATCTGCTATTGTATTCCTTATAACTGGAACCTCCACCAGGAGCTAGCCAGCTAACTAGCTACTAGTCTTTGTTAGCCACAGCTAGCGGTCTTCACCTTTAGCTCGGTCACCAGCCAGCCTTAGCTTGGAGAATACCTGCCAGTCTGCACAGCGTGATATCAACCCAGAGCATATCGGACTGCTTCTCTCTACCACATCACCGTATTCCTGCTGCTCTGGATAATTACACCGGATCATCGCAGCTAGCTAGCTGCAAATGAGTGGCTACTGTTAGCTAACGCCTCTGTCCCGAAGCAAGCACCAGTTAGCCTTGAGCTAGCCTCGAGCTAGTCCCATATAACAGCTAATTCTAGGGCTACAATACCTCTTTTGCCAATTGGCCTGGACCCTTTATTGTCGACAGGGAGCCCCGCCTATCCATCACGACTGGACTGCCGGCGTGATCGCCCGATGTGGTCTCAACAGGCTATTCTGTTACGATGTCACCGAAGAACCATYTGCTATCCCCGGCCCGCTAGCTTTCTGAACGCTGTTCGCCTAGCGTAGTAGTGACTACCGAACGGCACCCTGACTCACCTATTGCTGCTMTTTTGACCTTATTATCACTCGGCTACACAGCTGATGCCCCCTGGACTGTTTCAATAACACGGTACCTCGGTACCATACGGTCCTGTATGTACCTAACTGACCCTCTCTGCCCATCATCACCATTTACCCGTTGTTGTCTTAGCTCTCCTGATCAACAACTGTGATTGCTTTATGCCTCTCTCTAATGTCAATATGCCTTGCCTACTGCTGTCTTGGCTAGTTCTTATTGTTTTATTTCACTGTAGAGCCCCCAGTACCGCTCAACATGCCATAGATAGCTCTTTTGTCCCACCCCACACACATGTGGAGACCTCACCTGGCTTAATTGGTGCCTCCAGAGATGAAACCTCTCTCATTGTCACTCAATGCCTAGGTTTACCTCCACTGTACTCACATCCTACCATCCCATTATCTGTACATTATGCCCTGAATCTATTCTACGCCCAGAAATCTGCTCCTTTAATTCTCTGTTCCCAACACACTAGACGACCAGTTTTTATAGCCTTTAGCCGTACCCTTATCCTACTCCTCCTCTGTTCCTCTGGTGATGTAGAGGTTAACCCAGGCCCTGGAGCCCCCAGTTCCACTCCTATTCCCCAGGCGCTATCATTTATTGGCATCTGTAACCGTAAAAGCCTTGGTCTCATGCATGTTAACATCAGCAGCCTCCTCCCTAAGTTTGTTTTATTCACTGCTTTAGCACACTCCGCCAACCCGGATGTTCTAGCCGTGTCTGAATCCTGTCTTAGGAAGACCACCAAAAATTCTGAAATCTCCATTCCTAACTACAACATTTTCAGACAAGATAGAACGGCCAAAGGGGGCGGTGTTGCAATCTACTGCAACGATAGCCTGCAGAGTTCTGTCCTACTATCCAGGTCTGTACCCAAGCAATTTGAACTTCTACTTTTAAAAATCCACCTCTCTAAAAACAAGTCTCTCACCGTTGCCGCCTGCTATAGACCACCCTCTGCCCCCAGCTGTGCTCTGGACACCCCATCTATCTTCAGAGCTCGTTCTGCTAGGCGACCTAAACTGGAACATGCTTAACACCCCGGCCGTCCTACAATCTAAGCTTGATGCCCTCAATCTCACACAAATTATCAAGGAACCTACCAGGTACAACCCTAAATCTGTAAACACGGGCACCGTCATAGATGTCATCCTAACCAACTTGCCCTCTAAATACACCTCTGCTGTCTTCAACCAGGATCTCAGAGATCACTGCCTCATTGCCTGCGTCCGTAATGGGTCTGCGGTCAAACAACCACCCCTCATCACTGTCAAACGCTCCCATTCTGTATACATCCTGCCTTTCTTTGGACACTGTTAACAAACCTCCAGACGAGCTTCAATGCCATACAACACTCCTTTCGTGGCCTCCAACTGCTTTTAAATGCAAGTAAAACTAAATGCATGCTCTTCAACCGATCGCTTCCCGCACCCGCCCGTCCGGCTAGCATCACTACTCTGGATGGTTCTGACTTAGAATATGTGGACAACTACAAATACCTAGGTGTCTGGTTAGACTGTAAACTCTCCTTCCAGACTCACATTAAGCATCTCCAATCCAAAATTACATCTAGAATCGGCTTCCTATTTCGCAACAAAGCCTCCTTCACTTATGCTGCTAAACATACACTCGTAAAACTGACTATCCTACCGATCCTTGACTTTGGCGATGTCATTTCAAAATAGCCTCCAACACTCTACTCAGCAAATTGGATGCAGTCTATCACAGTGCCGCCTGTTTTGTCACCAAAGCCCCATATACTACCCACCACTGCGACCTGTATGCTCTCGTTGGCTGGTCCTCCCTACATATTCATCGCCAAACTCACTGGCTCTATAAGTCTTTGCTAGGTAAAGCCCCACCTTATCTCAGCTCACTCGTCATCATAGCAACACCCACCCATAGCACGCGCTCCAGCAGCACTGGTCATCCCCAAAGCCAACTCCTCATTTGGCCGCCTTTCCTTCCAGTTCTCTGAGAATGACTGGAACGAATTGCAAATATCACTGAAGCTGGAGACTTATATCTCCCTCACTAACTTAAAGCATCAGCTGTCAGAGCAGCTTACCGATCATTGCACCTGTACATAGCCCATCCAACCAACTACCTACGTCATCCCCATGTTATTTTGTTGTTGTTGCTCTTTTGGACCCCAGTATCTCTACTTGCACATCATCTTCTCCAGTGTTAATGCTAAATTGTAATTATTTCGCCACTATGGCATTTTTATTGCCTTACCTCCCCAATCTTACTACATTTGCACACACTGTGTATAGATTTTTCTGTTGTGTTATTGATTGTACGTTTGTTTATCCCATGTGTAACTCTGTGTTGTTTGTGTCGCACTGCTTTGCTTTATCTTGACCAGGTCGCAGTTGTAAATGAGAACTTGTTCTCAACTGGCCTACCTGGTTATATAAAGGTGAAATAAAAAAATAAGACCCAGGGGTCAAATGTTAAAGGTCAGGAATCAGGGACTGAGGGGCCCCAGAGAAGATGATCCCAGAAGAAAGTAGTGTCCCAGCCCTATGGGAGGGTTCACACGCACCATGTCAACCAGCTCTTCATACGGGGAGAGAACGTGCTTCTAGTCAACCTACAACCACTCTGAACCGGTTGTGTATTTTATCCAGCAGGGGTGGCAACCTAGCCTGGAACTGGAAGCCAATCTGTTTCTGTTCTCTTGCCAACTCCTTATGGAGTTTCCATGCCTAACATGAGCAGAAGCAGACAGACTGGCACCCGGGCTAGTGCCAAATCTCCAGGAAAGTTACTTGATCAGAAGGTGCAACAAGCTGAAGCTTTACCAAGACTGACCCATCAATACCTACTACAGTATCTACACTGGTTTAGACCAACAAGGAGTGAACCATGAAGTCTCACTGCTACTGTATATCATATTGATATGTATTCTCTGCTTTACGCAGACAATAAGAAATAAAACAAATTACCAAGCTGTTTTCCCTTGTCTGTCTTCTCATCTGGTCTTTGCCTCTGGGTCATATGAAACACAGTATTGGAATGCAGGCATGGAGTGCACCACTATAAATAACCACCAGAGGGCAGTGGAGACTCATTCTAAGTCATTTGAAATAAAAAAAACAACGATGTATATAAATCATTGTGAAAAACAAGTCTAAAAGTATTCATATAACTAAAGATACATTTAATTTCACATTATCCTGATATAGTGAGGATCAAAATGATAGCCTAACCCAATGAATGTCGTAAAAATTGTTTTATAAATATGCAGATTATAATCTCAATGCAGAAAACCCATATAAATGTCATCCATGCTATTCCCGACCTGCCAACTCCAGGTAACATATGGAGGCATATTGCCTCTAAAAGGAGGAAAGCCTACTGTTTGTCCCATTATCTTGCTTTTCTGTCAGCTAGAGCACAAACGGCAGCATGGTCTGATCTCAGAGGACCTCATGTGTGTTATGAATAATGGAGATGGGAGACGTTCAGATTGCAGATGGCACTAAGCTGCAAATCTTATGTCTAGACATTTCAGACTTTGTTTTATTCTTTAATGCCTACATTAGCCATAAACAGCATGATTTAACTGCATGTCATTGCTTTTGTGTAGCTTCTGCTTTCTGTCTCCAAACTACAGAGGCTACCGAAGGACAATAAACCTTCATCATTTCCATAATATTTTGGAGCCGTGAAAGATCTGTTAATTGATCAAACTTTGTCTGAGACAAGCCATTGTCTTACAGTATCTGGGTTTAATTACTCTGCTCTTCATATACCTTAATCGGATCTATTCAAACCCCCACTGTGTGGGTGTCTGTAGGGCTGCACTGTGTGGGTGTCTGTAGGGCTGCACTGTGTGGGTGTCTGTAGGGCTGCACTGTGTGGGTGTCTGTAGGGCTGCACTGTGTGGGTGTCTGTAGGGCTGCACTGTGTGGGTGTCTGTAGGGCTGCACTGTGTGGGTGTCTGTAGGGCTGCACTGTGTGGGTGTCTGTAGGGCTGCACTGTGTGGGTGTCTGTAGGGCTGCACTGTGTGGGTGTCTGTAGGGCTGCACTGTGTGGGTGTCTGTAGGGCTGCACTGTGTGGGTGTCTGTAGGGCTGCACTTGTGTGGTGTCTGTAGGGCTGCACTGTGTGGGTGTCTGTAGGGCTGCACTGTGTGGGTGTCTGTAGGGCTGCACTGTGTGGGTGTCTGTAGGGCTGCACTGTGTGGGTGTCTGTAGGGCTGCACTGTGTGGGTGTCTGTAGGGCTGCACTGTGTGGGGGCTGTAGGGCTGCACTGTGTGGGTGTCTGTAGGGCTGCACTGTGTGGGTGTCTGTAGGGCTGCACTGTGTGGGTGTCTGTAGGGCTGCACTGTGCGGGTGTCTGTCTCAGCAGGTTCCAAGGCCATCTAAAGTTGTCACTAAATTGGTATTAAGTGAAATAAACACTTCAATAGAAAACTGTAATCAACTGTTTTAATGCCGTAGATAAAAGGATCATGGGACAATCAAATCAAACAAAAACATTTTCTCAAGGCTCTTTTCGTTGGTGATGCGTCACTTTTTCTTTTTATACATTTGCATAAACTAGTGTTTTTATTTTATGTAACAATCCCACATTACAGAAGATCTCAGAACAATTGTAATAAGTAGAAAAAAATGAAACCAGAGAAAGAATAAAACAACACCCTAAGGACATCATCTCTTAGAAAAAGAGTTACATTTTGGTCGTTTCCAGCAGGTAAAGCCTCAGCTCAGACAGAAGGCTACTGTGTGTTTATCTGTGCCGGGTTCGGGGCAATTCCATTTCAGTCAATTTAGAAAGTAAACTACATTCAACAGTTTCCTTATGAAAAGCATTGAAGAAAACTGGAATTTCAGTGTACTTCCAGAATTGACCCGAACTCCTGGAAGAGAACATAGCTCTGAAACAGAGGAGTCTAGTTTACATGTGAGGTACTCGCTGACCTTGTAAAATGGTCATGACTTCCACATGTACCCATTTCCTATATAGTGCACTACTTTTGACCCAAGTCCTAAGGGCTCTGGTCGGAAGTAGTGCACTATAAAGTGTATAGGGTGCCATATGAGATGTACGACCCCCCCCCCCCCCCCTCCTAGGAGAGAAATCCTCTCCTAGACCTGCACTGTCTGAGAAACCTCTCCTTCAGAGATCCACTCCGGGGTGAATTTTCCCCCAAGTACAGAGCTAGGATCAACTTCCCCACCCACAATCCTAACCTAAACCATCAGTGGAGGAAAATGCAAAAATGACCCAAGATCAGCATCTAGGGACATCTTCCCCCCTATTCCACGAGGGTCCCAGGGGACAGAGGGAGCAGTAAGAACCACACATACATACTGTGCTGTAGACTAACAGTAACTGTCATGAACACTATAGTTGTATCGTCTCTCCGTCTGTCTCCTGTAAGTTATAATGAAGGAAAAAGGCCTCCGTCGTACAGGCACCATGTGCTGTACTTAAAGAACACAGCCCACCA
This sequence comes from Salvelinus sp. IW2-2015, assembly GCF_002910315.2. Taxonomy (NCBI): domain Eukaryota; kingdom Metazoa; phylum Chordata; class Actinopteri; order Salmoniformes; family Salmonidae; genus Salvelinus; species Salvelinus sp. IW2-2015. The sequence goes on from NC_036848.1 coordinate 1,888,763, forward strand.
GGAGGTTGTTCCTACATCTACTGATTATCTTATTTGGATGCAAGGAAAAAAAAGATTAGTTCTTTAAAAAATATATACCCATAAGAAAGGCCACAAAGGAGATCTGTGTTATCGTTACCACAGCTTCTTCAATTAACAACTTTCAATCATTTCTCATTCATTCACTTATTAAATCCATCCATCAATAAACGATTGATTGATTTGTTAAGTCTAATATTGAACAGAAACTCCACATTTGGAGTGTGGAACGCTGTTATATAAAGTAGGTATTAAAGACCAGCGCCATGGCAATGTAGCGTGCCATAGCAACGTCTTGATTGACATCTGGTTCCGTCCAATTGACACCCACCTCTTCACGGCATCATCATATCATAATCAAGTACTCAATAATTTATTTGTCTGTCGCACCAGTAATATTTACAGTTGTAGGGAAGGGACATGTCGAGATAACCTGACATTCTAAAAGAGATGGATGGGGAGTTGTTGGGGTGGGATTATCATAGAAAACTATATTTTTGCTACTCTGGACAATTAACTGATTAAGTAAAACAAAACCCCCACTGACATTCTCTTGAAGTTTCATCTGGACAATTCCATGGTAACAGAATGGTGCTTTAAAATGCAATACAAACAAAAAACTATTATTGAGAAGTTAAACAAACCATACAAGTTTAAAAGCCGTCCTGGTGCATAGAATTGTCTGGGTTGTTTAACTTTGCAATCATTGGTTTTTGTTTGGCATACATTTTAAAGTGAAACATCTCTGCATTATTCTGGCACCGTGTCTTTTGCTCTCAGTTGTTCTCTCTGATTCAGACCTGAACAGCACACAACCATTACTGTACTGAATACACTCTAAAAGGTACTTGATTGCAAGTTCCAACTGATTAAAAGACACGTACAATCATGTATATTCATGTCTCTATATATCACTTAAAGGAAAGAAACAGGAAATGGAGGGGTGGCAGTCAGTATTTGATATTTGACAACATTCAAGTACTCTTTGTTTGCAGCTCTTTACAATCCTTCATGGACAGTCTGTTGGATGGAGAGAAACAGAAACACCCCTCTCCTTCTCTTCCCTCACTTCCTGAAGTTGCCGAAATCCGCGAAGGCGTCCACTCCTTGCTTGGCCTGCTGCTGTACCATGCCAGAGCCCATAGACATGGCTGGCATCCTCATCCCCATGGTCATGTTAGCCTGGGGCATAGCACCCATGTTCATGCCCATCCCCATCATGCCCTGGCTGGGGGCCATGCCCATCCCCATCATGCCCTGGCTGGGGGCCATGCCCATCCCAGCACCGGGGGCCATGCCCATCCCAGCACCGGGGTACATCATGGGAGTTGTAGGGGTTCTGATGGGAGAGGGGGCGAGGCCCATGCCGGCGAATCCCTGGGAGAGCATGTTGACAGGTGGGAGGGGCTGGACTCCTAGAAGAAAGAAACAGGAAGAAGTGGAGTCAGAAAAGAGCATGACCTCACATGCACACACAGGTTCACACACACTCCACACTGAACAAGTAGTCCCAATCATCCTTCTATTCCACACTGAACAAGTAGTCCCAAGCATCCTTCTATTCCACACTGAACAAGTAAGTACCAAGCATCCTTCTATTCCACACTGAACAAGTAGTCCCAAGCATCCTTCTATTCCACACTGAACAAGTAGTCCCAAGCATCCTTCTATTCCATTCTGACTGAACCTAAAGCCTTTTGAATTGTCTTGTGACCATCCTGATTAAAAGGAAGAAAGTCCCGCACGCTGTGGATCTTGGATACTCCACAAACAGTTGACTGGATCTCAATCCAACGTGTCGGTCAACAGACATTCAGCAGCGTTTTGAACCCCCTCCAGACAAACACAGGACTATTTCTATCCCAGTCTATACTACAACCCTGTAGGCTCACCTTGGAGKGTTTTGAGGGTGGGCTGGGCAGGTTTGGGGGGCTGCACGCCGGGTGCCAGGAAGTCCAGACTGATATTGACCGAGGAGTCAGACCAGGTGGAGGGGATCGCTGACCCCATTGAACCCTGGGTACCCAGCATGACTTGCTGCTGCTGCTGGGGCTGCAACGGACCGCTCATCACCTGGAAGGGCTGAGGGGGGGAGAGAGAGAGAGAGAGCGAGAGAATTTGGTAGCAAGTTCCAATAGATAGTAATGTTAAGGTACCTATATAATGGTGAAATATGAAGGTTGAACTACAGTCTCGATAGTAACCTACATAAAAACACATCCCATCTAACCAGAATGAACCGGTTGGGAAGGGGCAGGTTTGATTCATCTGCAAAACTAAGCTTGTCTTTTTTTAAATAGGTCAGGTTTTTAACATGCAAATATCTATGTCAACACAACCTCGTATTAGATTGAATGGTTTTCTGACTCAAACTGGTTCCTTCTCATTGTGTGCATTTTTGTCCCTAGGCAAGGAGGACCATGTGCAGACCTTGGCTCTCTGCTCTCTCGTGTCTGTCCCGCTAAACCACAGCAGTTACTGTCACTCCTCTCATTAACAGTGCATCAGGCACAATAAAGACAATTTACAATGTGAATTCATTTACTGTTTGTGTGTACCATGTCTGTCCTATAATCTTACCAGTGATGTAGACTGTGGCATGGTACTGGTCACGTTCTGTGTGCTGGTCATATTGAAGGTGAGGCTCTGAGAGGCAGAGAGAGACTGAGTCTGGACTGGACCCATCAGATCAAACAGGTCAGCTGAGGCTGGTGCCGGGGCAGAGCTGGCCGACAGAAGCCCCAAACAGGTCAGCTGAGGCTGGTGCCGGGGCAGAGCTGGCCGACAGAGCCCCAAACAGGTCAGCTGAGGCTGGTGCCGGGGCAGAGCTGGCCGACAGAGCCCCAAACAGGTCAGTGTTGTAGGGCCAGAGGCTGGGCGAAAGGGGTGGGGACGGGGGCCTGGCCGTCAGGGAAAGCATTCCAGTCCCCCAAAATCACTGTTCCCACTAGAGGCTGGAGAGGAGAAAAGAGAGGAATAAGGTTATAGTGACTTAATCTCTCACACACACATGTTAGCAGGCTCCACGTGGCCAGACCTCCTCCCCTCCATCTCTCAGAATATTCTAGTGCTGTCTAAACTCACCAGTACTGTGGAGAGGCCGACAGAGGCAGCAGGAGAAGAAAAGTCAGCAAATCCTCCTATCAGGTCTGGAAAGAGACATACCATTTGATTTGTATTGGTCACATATTTAACAGATGTTATTGCAGGTGTAGCTAAAGGCTTGTGTTCTAGCTCCAACAGTGCAGAATATCTAACTAAAGGCTTGTGTTCCTAGCTCCAACAGTGCAGTAATATCTAACTAAAGGCTTGTGTTCCTAGCTCCAACAGTGCAGTAATATCTAACTAAAGGCTTGTGTTCCTAGCTCCAACAGTGCAGTAATATCTATAAAGCTTGTGTTCTAGCTCCAACAGTGCAGTAATATCTAACTAAGGCTTGTGTTCCTAGCTCCAACAGTGCATAATATCTAACTAAAGGCTTGTGTTCCTAGCTCCAACAGTGCAGTAATATCTAACTAAAGGCTTGTGTTCCTAGCTCCAACAGTGCAGTAATATCTAACACACACAAATCCAAAAGTAAAATATAACTAAGAAATATAAATAGTAGGACGAGCTATGTTCGGTGGCATTGACAAGAATACAGTATATACATATGAAATGAGTAAAACAGTAAGTGACAATAAAACACTTAATGATTGAGATGTGACAGTTTCCAGTGACCAGCCCAGAGACCAGATGTTGACGCTGAAGGGAAAAGGAACCCATAGAATTATAGCTGATCAAAACCCCCCCCCCCCCCCAAAAATGTCCCGTAACTACACTACCGCCCCAAAAATGTCCCTAACTACACTTACCGCCCCCAAAATGTCCCGTAACTACACTACCGGCCCCCAAGATGTCCCGTAACTACACTACCGGCCCCCAAGATGTCCCGTAACTACACTACCGGCCCCCAAGATTCCCGCAACTCACTACCGGCCCCAAAATGTCCCGCAACTATACTACCGGCCCCCAAAATCTAGCTCACCGGCCCCCAAAATGTCCCGTAACTACACTACCGGCCCCCAAGATGTCCCGTAACTACACTACCGGCCCCCAAGATGTCCCGTAACTACACGTACCGGCCCCCAAGATGTCCCGTAAATACACTACCGGCCCCCAAGATTCCCGTAACTTACACTACCGGCCCCCAAATGTCCCGTAACTACACTACCGGCCCCCAAGATGTCCCAACTATACTACCGCCCCCAAAATGTCCGAACTACACTACCGGCCCCCAAAATGTCCCGTAACTACACACCGCCCCCAAAATGTCCCGCAACTACACTACCGGCCCCCAAAATGTCCCGTAACTACACTACCGCCCCCAAGATGTCCCGTAACTACACTACCGCCCCCACGATGTCCCGTAACTACACTACCGGCCCCAAGATGGTCCCGTAACTACACTACCGGCCCCCAAGATGTCCGTAACTACACTACCGGCCCCCACATGTCCCGTAACTACACTACCGCCCCCACATGTGCCGTAACTACACTACCGGCCCCCAAGATGTCCCGTAACTACACTACCGGCCCAAAATGTCCCGTAACTACACTACCGGCCCCCAAGATGTCCCGCAACTACACTACCGGCCCCCAAAAGTCCCTAACTACACTCCGGCCCCTAAGAATGTCCCGTTAACACACTACCGGCCCCCAAAATGTCCCGTAACTACACTACGCCCCAAGAGCCGCTAACTACACTACCGCCCCAAATGTCCCGTAACTACACTACCGGCCCCAAGATGTCCCTAACTACACTACCGCCCCCAAAATGTCCCGTAACTACACTACCGGCCCCCAAAATGTCCCGTAACTACACTACCGGCCCCAAATGTCCCGTAACTACACTACCGGCCCCAAAATGTCCCGTAACTACACTACCGGCCCCCCCAAATGTCCCTAACTACACTACGGCCCCCAAAATGTCCCGTAACTACACTACCGGCCCCAAAATGTCCCGAAACACTACGGCCCCAAATGTCCGTAACTACACTACCGGCCCCCAAAATGTCCCGTAACTACACTACCGCCCCCAAAATGTCCCGTAACTACACTACCGGCCCCCCAAAATGTCCCGTAACTACACTACCGGCCCCCAAAATGTCCCGTAACTACACTACCCCCCCAAAATGTCCCGTAACGACACTACCGGCCCCCAAAATGTCCCGTAACTACACTACCGGCCCCCAAAATGTCCCGTAACTACACTACCGGCCCCCAAGATGTCCCGTAACTACACTACCGGCCCCCAAAATGTCCCGTAACTACACTACCGGCCCCCAAAATGTCCCGTAACTACACTACCGGCCCCCAAAATGTCCGTAACTACACTACCGGCCCCCAAAATGTCCCGTAACTACACTACCGGCCCCCAAAATGTCCCGTAACTACACTACCGGCCCCCAAAATGTCCCGTAACTACACTACCGGCCCCCAAAATGTCCGTAACTACACTACCGGCCCCCAAAATGTCCGTAACTACACTACCGGCCCCCAAAATGTCCCGTAACTACACTACCGGGCCCCCCAACCCTCCATGATATCTTCTCAGCGTGTAGTTACCGGTGGCTGCTGCAGGGCTGGCTGGGTCCTGTATCTACCATGAATAGGTCAGCCAGACCACTACCTGGAGGACTGGGTGCTGCTGCAGACGGAGTCTGGAACAGAGAGGAGGAGAGGAGAGAGATGGAGTAGACAGAGGAGCATGACTGCACTGTTCCACCGTTAACACCAGATAGCACTGTTCACCGTTCACACCAGATACCAGAAATAAGCTAGAGTGGACCAGCCTGGACTGAATGTGCACGGACGCACGTGCACCACACACCTGTTTGGCGGAGGTATCGGGCTCTTGTCTCCTGTGTAGGGCCGCAGCTCCCAGGGACACAGTTTGGACGGAACCCCGCCTCTCTTCCTGGTTGCTGTGGTTTCTGTTGCCTGAACGATCTTGGACACTCTTGGTCGTCACGGTTTCCTCCTCGTCTTTGAAACCACGACCTCCCAGACTGGCCGTTCCGTGACGGGCGACTTCGCTCCTCCTCGTTTGTCACTACGGAGACCAGAGAGGACGCAAACCAGGTGAAAAAGACGACCAATTTGTTTTGGGGATAGTTCAATTCAAATAGTGTGACTGAAAGTATGACAGAACATCAGGATGCTTAACATACTGTAATATATGTGGACGACAGCGGGGTAGCTCTAACATACCGTATATGATATGAGGATAGCGGGTAGCTCTAACATACCGTAATATGATATGAGGATAGCGGGTAGCTCTAACATACCGTAATATGATATGAGGATAGCGGGTAGCTCTAACAATACCGTAATATGATATGAGGATAGCGGGTAGCTCTAACATACCGTAATATGATATGAGGATAGCGGGTAGCTCTAACATACCGTAATATGATATGAGGAGGACAGCGGGTAGCTCTAACATACCGTAATATGATATGAGGGAGGACAGCGGGTAGCTCTAACATACCGTAATATGATATGAGGGGGACAAGCGGGTAGCTCTAACATACCGTAATATGATATGAGATAGCGGGTAGCTCTTAACATACCTTAATATGATATGAGGATAGCGGGTAGCTCTAACATACCGTAATATTATATGAGGAGACAGCGGTAGCTCTAACATACCGTAATATGATATGAGGATAGCGGGTAGCTCTAACATACCGTAATAGATATTGAGGAGGACAGCGGTAGCTCTAACATACCGTAATATGATATGAGGAAGCGGTAGCTCTAACTTTCTCCCTGTACCTCAGTATTGCCCCCCCCCCCCCCCCTCTCTATTTGAGTCATTTCATTTTCCTTCCTCTCTCTCTCAATCTCACCCAGTGAACTCTTCTCTCTCCTAACCTGAATCATGTCTGGTGAGTCGTCCCTCTCCTAACCTGAATCATTTTCTGGGTGTGTCGTCTCTTTCCTAACCTGAATCGGTGGGGAATCGTCTCTGCTCTGCTTCCTGAACTGTTGATTGTGTCATCGATGGTGCTGCCGATTCTTATCACTGATCTCCCCCAGTTTTCGCACTGAAGGGGAACTGGCCTCCGTCTCTCTTCCAGTCCTCATCCCACTTCCCTCTGCTGCTTCCCTCATTACCGCCAGAGCTGCTGGAGTCTACCGATCACCCGCTGGGGAGGGGAATAGACAGAGAGAGAAAGAGTAGAGAACAAAGCGAGTTTGCGTTAGAGCCATAAGATCAGAAGACACTCCAATGTATACTGTGCATTTGGAGAATTCAGACCCCTTGGCTTTTTTCCACATTTTTGTTACAGCTGAAATTGATTTAAAAAATGAATACAAAATAACATCATTCATTCAATCTACACACAATACCCCATTCAACTGTATCTACAACTTGGAGTCCACCTGTGGTAATTTCAATATTGAAATGATTGGAAAGGAACACACCTGTCTATATAAGTTCCTACAGCTTGACAGTGTATGTCAGATCAAAAACCAAGCCATGAAGGAAGGAATTGTCCGTCGATCTCCATACAGGATTGTGTCGAGGCACAGATCTGGGAAGGGAACAAAATATTCTGCAGCATTGAAGTGGTTCAAACCAAGAACACCATTGGCCTCCATTTATTAAATGGAAGAAGTTCCTAGAGCTGGCCACCCCGGCCAAACTGCAGCAAGGGGGGAGAAGGGCCTTGGTCAGAGAAGGTGGACCAAGAACCTGATGGTCACTCTGACAGAGCTCCAGAGTTCCTCTGTGGAGATGGGATAACCTTCCAGAAGGACAACCATCTCTGCAGCACTCAGACCATTATGGTAGTGTGGCCAGACGGMAGCCACTCCTCAGTAAAAGGCACATGACAGCCCGCTTGGAGTCCTAAAGCACTCAGACCATGAGAAACAAGATTCTCTGGTCTGATGAAACCAATATTTAATTATTTGGCCTGAATGCCAAGTGTCACRTCTGGAAGAAACCTGGCACCATCCCTATGGTGAAGCATGGTGGTGGCAGCATCATGCTGTGGGGATGTTTTTCAATGGCAGGGACTGAGAGACTAGTCAGGATCGAGGGAAAGATGAACAGAGCAAAGTCCAGAGAGATCCTTGATGAAAACCTGCTCCAGAGCGCTCAGAACCTCAGACTGGGGCGAAGGTTCACCTTCCAACAGGACAACACAAAATACACAGCCAAGACAACACAGCAGTGGCTTTGGGATCAGTCTCTGAATGTCCTTGAGTGGCCCAGCCAGAGCCCAGACTTGAACCCGATCGAACATCTCTGGAGAGACCTGAAAATAGCTGTACATCGACGCTCCCCATCCAACCTGACAGAGCTTGAGAGGATCTGCAGAGAAGAATGGGAGAAACTCCCCAAATACAGGTGTGCCAAGCTTGTAGCGTCATGCCCAAGAAGACTCAAGGCTGTAATTGCCCAATATGCTTCAACAAAGTACTGAGTAAAAGGTCTGAATACTTATGTAAATGTGATATTTCCAGTTGTTTTTTTGATGTATAAAACTGTATAAAACTTGTTTTCGCTTTGTCATTATGAGGTATTGTGTGTAGATTGATGAGGGAAAAAATCAATTTAATCAATTTTAGAATAAGGCTGTAACGTAACAAAATTTGGAAAAAGTCAAGGGGTCTAAATACTTTCCAAATGCACTGTAGGTGTGTGAGTGAGTGTTTGTGTGTTCTGTTTTACTTAATCCATCTGCTGAACCCTCCCCCAGTACTGTCAGAGGACTTACTGTATCTGCTGAACCTCCCAATGTCAGAGGACTTACTGTATCTGCTGAACCCTCCCCAATATGTCAGAGGACTTACTGTATCTGCTGAACCCCCCCAATACTGTATCTGCTGAAC
>NC_036848.1:1904152-1912057 GCF_002910315.2 Salvelinus sp. IW2-2015
TCAGAGGACTTACTGTATCTGCTGAACCTCTCCAATACTGTCAGAGGACTTACTGTATCTGCTGAACCCTCCCCACATACTGCAGAGGACTTACTGTATCTGCTGAACCCTCCCCCCATATCTGCCAGAGGACTTACTGTATCTGCTGAACCCTCCCCATACTGCAGAGGACTTAACTGTATCTGCTGAACCCTCCCCCCATACTGTCAGAGGACTTCTGTAATCTGCTTGAACCTCCTCCCGTACTGTCAGAGGACTTACTGTATCTGCTGAACCCTCCCCCAATACTGTCAGAGGACTTACTGTATCTGCTGAACCCTCCTCCAATACTGTCAGAKGACACGCCGATGTATTTGTCTTTGTTCTTCTTTGCCTTCTTCCTCTCCTCTCTCAGTCTATCATCATCCTGGATCAGATCCACCATCTCCTTCACCTTCTGACGTACGTTCACTCCCTGGTCCTTACCGTTCTCATCTACACAGAGGGAGAGTAGCTGAAGGTTATTGGCAAGCTGTTAGTGTTCCATTCCCCTATAAACATATGCCTTCTCAACGTGTAGGAAGCTGATCAGTGTAATCAGAATGTCAGGTGGGACAACATGTTTTGAGAAGACAAAATGCAGAAGTGTGTGAAAAAAAAAAAAACTATCCGTCTGGGTTCACAAGGCTATATGGTGGTAAGGGGAGTGATTTACCTTTCACTTTGTCTGTTTTAGGGCAGAGCAGTGTGTGGTGGAGCTGGTTGTGGTTAAAGCAGTTCTTAGTGCTCCATCTCTTCCTGCATGCTACAACACCGACTGAACACTGGCCCTTTTGTCTGGTTCTAAACTAACATCTCATTACAAACTCGCACACTGGTGTACAGAGGTGTACTGAGGACAGACAACAAACATTTAACACAGATTCTACACTACAGTCAAGAGAGAGAGACAGCCATAGACTCGGGATTCTGTTTCTCTAGTGTCAGCCAGAGAGATTACTTGCCTACGAAGTGGTAGCTCTCYAGAGATCGTAGGTCGTAGATGTGCTCTCTGGCGCTGGTGACAACTCTCTCTGAACCRTTCCTGATGAGGTGGGACAACAACAGCAGAGACTGGGGGAGAAKAGATGGAAAACTATTGTTAGAACTGCTTATGATGGCCCCCTCAGTCATTTTTATGACAGGTCATAGYGTCAACCGTTTCTGATGATCTGGGGGCAACAACAGAGACTGGGAGAGCAGACCTCGGCCCTGGAGGTCTGGAGTGGAATAGCCATGGTTTATGTCTTGGTTGTAAAAAGAAAGGAAGTCACACTATGCTGTCAACCTAACCAAGGTTTACCATTACAATGTTGAGCGCATATAGTGTCCAAAACATTAGGAAYACCTGCTCTTTTCATGACAGACTGACCAGGTGAAAACTATGATCCCTTATTGATGTCACTTGTTAAATCCACTTCAATCTGTGTAGATGAAGGGGAGGAGACAGGTTACAGAAGGATTTTTAAGCCTTGAGACATGGATTGTGTGTGTGTGTGTGTGTGTGTGTGTGTGTAAAAAGATTGAAGTGCCTTTGAAGGGGGTATGGTAGTAGGTGCCGGGTGCACCGCTTTGAGTGTGTCAAGAACTGCAACGCTGATACATACAGTTTCCTGTATGTATCAAGAATGGTCCACCATCCAAAGGACATCCAGCCAACTGTGGGAAGAATTGGAGTCAACAATGTAGAGTCCAAGCGTCGACAAATTGAGGCTGTTCTGAGGGCAAAAGGGGGCGGTGCAACTCAATATTAGGAAGGTGTTCCTAATGTTTTGTCCACTCAGTGTATATACARGGAGTGACTTACTTTCTGTCTTTATCTACAGTTTATTCAGCACCTCTACAAACATTTTGGGGTGTGGGTCAGCTCATGCTTTTTACCAGACGATGACAGGTTGTCATGCTTATGACAGGTTATAGCTCCTCTCTGACCTTGTAGACCCTTCTCCAGTTCTTCTTGTTGTCCCGGAGCATCCTGTTCCACATCATGTTTATCACCTCAGGAAACTGCTCATACATAAACGTACATCTGAGGAGAGAAAGAGAGAAAGAAAGAAAGAGACACACACGGAGCAAGAGGTGTACAGGAGTTAGTCTACATGGCATCATGATTCAATCCAAGTAGAACGTTGCAGATACTGTATAAAGGTTGTTGTAATCTAACGTGTGTGTGTGTGTGTGTGTGTGTGTGTGAGAACAGCGCCCCTACCTGGAAATCTCTGCCATCTGCTGTCCTGAAGGTCCCCAGGGGTCATCGTTGGTGGCCTCCCTCACCTTAGTCTCCACCTCCGAGTAGTTCATCACCACATTGGTTCTACAGGGGGAGGTAAAGGTAAGAGATATTTTAGTGGCTCTTATGAAAAGAATGGATGTCAAACAGGAGACAAAGGAGGGTTTGCACTCAATTAAGAGTTTAAAAAAATTATATATATATTTAGTCTTAACAGAAAAGGCCCCCCAGACCTAGCTTTGGACAGCCTATTTACGGTAACGATCAACACACACAGCCTCTATTTACAGGAAACGGTTCTTTCCAACTGTTTCTCCAGGAACAGAGTCAAATAACCCTCATGATATAATGTGGTCCTGTGTGGCTCAGTTGGTAGAGCATGGCGCTTGCTACTCCAAGGAGAGTGGGTTCGATGCCCGCTGGGGGMACCCATACGTAAAATGTATGCACGCATGCCTAAGTTGATGGGTAAAACTGTCTTCTAAATGGCATATATTATTATTAAATGATTATAACATAACCGATCTCAGAGAGTCAAAGGTAAACACAACGCTGACACGGGACAGAAGTACTCTGAAGACATGGTGTGTGTGTGTACACTATGACAATCGTCGCAGTCAGGGAAAACCTGTTCGGCAGGAGAGAGACAGAGAAAGAAAGAGCAGAAAGGGAGAAGAGAGAGTAGAGCAGGGGACAGAAGAGAGAGAGAGAGTAGAGGCAGAGGGGAAGAAGGAGAGAGAGAGAGTAGAGCAGAGGGGACAGAAGAGAGAGAGTAGAGCAGGGGGGACAGAAAGAGAGAGAGTAGAGCAAAGGGTACAGAAGAGAGAGAGTAGAGCAGAAGAGGGAACAGAAGAGAGCAGAGTAGAGCAGGGTAAGAAGAGAGAGAGTAGAGAGGGGGACAGAAGAGAGAGAGTAGAGCAAAGGTGACAGAAGAGAGAGAGTAGAGCAAAGGGGGACAGAAGAGAGAGAGAAGAGAGCAGAGGGGACAGAAGAAGAGAGAGTAGAGCAGAGGGGAAGAAGAGAGAGAGTAGAGCAGAGGGGGACAGAAGAGAGAAGAGAGTGAGAGAGGGGACAGAAGGAGAGAGAGTAGAGCAGAGGGGACAGAAGAGAGAGAGTAGAGCAGAGGGGACAGAAGAGAGAGAGTAAGCAGAGGGGACAGAAGAGAGGAGTAGAGCAGAGGGGGAGAGAGAGAGTAAGCAGAGGGGACAGAAGAGATGAGAGTAGAGCAGAGGGGACAGAAGAGAGAGAGTAGAGAAGAGGGGACAGAAGAGAGAGAGTAGAGCAGAGGGCAGAAGAGAGAGAGCTAGAGGAGGGGACAGAAGAGAGAGAGTAGAGCAGAGGGGACAGAAGAGGAGAGTAGAGCAGAGGGACAGAAGAGAAGAGTAGAGCAGAGGGACAGAAGAGAGAGAGTAGAGCAGACAGAAGAGAGAGAGTAGAGCAGAGAGCAGAGAGAGCAGAGGGACGAGGAGAGAGAGTAGAGCAGACAGAAGAGACAATGAAGGTTAGTGCTTTGCTGAAGGGCACCAACAGTCGGCTTGGGGATTCACACTAGCGACCTTTCGGTTACTGGCCCAACGCTCTTAACCAGACAACAGCAGCAACAAGACAGACACTGAGAGAAAACCTAGGTGGAGTGGGGGTGGGTGTGGTCGTGAGAGAGACAGGTGGTGTTTTTTTGGTGAATGGGTGGGTCGCCTCAAGCAGGTAGTATCAATGTTCTGCTATACTATGGTCCATAGAGACTGACTATAGTGTTATACTTGACCCACTATCACAGTAGTTTCATACGGTTCCACTGGGTTATCCAGTTCTCCAGGCTTCTATGTAAATGTGTAAACAAACACAAGCAGAATCAGTTATTACCTCTCGACACAACCACTAAAGAACCATCTCGCCTATGAACACTCCACAAACACTAAATCCCACAAACCACATATCACACCACCACACCTCCACAACAACACCCACATCCATCACCACCACCACTAACACACGAACACAGCAAAAAAACCCAAACCCAAAACCCCCATAACACAACAAACCCAACACCCCACAACCAATACACCCACAACAACACCCACACCCTCCACAACACCCTCATCACACCCAAAACACCCACAACAACACCACACCTCCACAACAACCCTCCACAACAACACCCTCACACAACACCTCAACCTCCTTGCACAAAGAAACTTAACAAGGTTCAGCAGGTTTAGTGACCTGAAAAACTCCACTAAGCACGAGCGTTACCAATCAAGGACAGCTGCAGCAATGGAATGCAGTTCATTTTGTAGCCTAACTGTGAAAGAACCACAGAGAAATAGGTCTAGATCGAGCACCGATATTCAACACATAGGCTGAGGCCTAGCATGACTACAATAAGCATACAGCTACCAGAAAAAGATTATCCACAGTATATAACGGACTTCCTCTCTAGCTCAGCACAACCCCATGGAGCAGGCACTCAGCTCAACACAACCCCATGGAGCAGGACTCAGCTCAGACACACCCCTGGAGCAGGACTCAGCTCAGACAAACCCATGGAGCAGGACTCAGCTCGGACACAACCCCACTGGAGCAGGACAGCTCAGACACCCACCCCATGGAGCAGGACTCCAGCTCAGACCACACCCAATGGAGCAGGACTTCAGCTCAGACACAACCCCATACGAAGCAGACTCAAGCTCAGAAGACAACCCCATGGAGCAGGCTCAGCTCAGACACAACCCATGGGCAGGACTCAGCTGAACACACCCCATGGAGCAGGACTCAGCTTCAACGACAGCAACCCCATGGAGCAGGACTCAGCTCGACACAACCCTATGGGAGCAGGAACTCAGCTTCAGCTCAACACCCCATGGAGCAGGACTCAGCTCAGACACAACCCATGGAGCAGGACTCAGCTCGACACAACCCCATGGAGCAGGACTCAGCTCAGACCAACCCATGGAGCAGGACTCAGCTCAGACACAACCCCATGGAGCAGGATCGCTAGACACAACCCATGGAAGCAGGACCGCAGACCCTCAGGAGCAGGCTCAGCTCAGCACACCAGGCAGGACCGCTCAACCAACCCATGGAAAGCAAGGACTCAGCTCTGACACAACCTCCATGGAGCAGGATCAGCTCAGAACAACCCCATGGAGCAGGACTCTAGCTCAGGACACACCCCATGGAGCAGGATCAGCTCAGACACAGACCCATGAGCAGGACTCAGTCAGACACAACCATGGAGCAGGACTCAGCTCAGACCAACCCCATGGAGCAGGACTGCAGCTCTGACACAACCCCATGGAGCAGGACTCAGCTCAGACACAACCCCATGGAGGCAGACTCAGCTCAACAAACCCCATGGAGCAGGACTCAGCTCAGACACACCCATGGAGCAGGACTCAGCTAGACACAACCCCATGGATGCAGGGACTCAGCTCTGACCACAACCCCAATGGAGCAGGACTCAGCTCAGACACAACCCCATGGGCAGGACTCAGCTCAGACACACCCATGGAGCAGGACGTCAGCTCTGATCACAAATGGAGCAGGACTCAGAGCTCAGACACAACCCATGGAGCAGGACACTCAGCTCAGAAGCAACCCCATCGGAGAGGACTCAGCTCTGACACAACCACCATGGAGCAGACTCAGCTCAGACACAACCCCATGGAGCAGGACTCAACCATCAGCTCAGGACAGCTAGACACCCCATGGAGCAGACTCAGCTCAAGCAGCACAACCCCATGGAGAGGACTGCAGCTCAGTGACACAACGCACAGCATGGAGGGTGCGGTGAAGGTTATCACTTAATCAGATCACTTGCTGAGTAGATGTCACCAGGTGTTGCCTGCGAAGGTACGCGAGTAGAGTGACACTTGACTGAAGCAGATATGTAAGAGACTGTGTTCGGCTATTGTGGACAGGGATTGACTGATATGTGGGGTTGGTGTCTAGCGGTGGTGGTAACATCCGGCCACGTTGGAGATTGATAATCTTACTAAAGACAGTGGTTGCGAAGCATCCAAAGATCGAAATCACCCACTCCCATGGAGCAGGATCTTAATTTATCGAAGTCAGGACCGATGTGGCGCAGATGACACAGACCTCTCGGTGTACTGGAGTCATACTTGCTCGGAGGACGGTCACGGACACAGAACGCTACTATTCGCACTAGTTCTAGCAAGTGAGACGCGCTTCAGATCAGAACAGGCCCCTCTAATGGAGCAGTAGACTGCAGCTCTTAGGGTGCGGTACACCATAGCTACCTTTCGACAGGCGTCAGCGATTCACCGGTGGACAGGACTCCAGCTGACACAACCCACGGAGCAAGGACTCTCAGCCTCTGACACCAACCATGGAGCAGGACTGTAGGCTCAGAACACAACCCCATGGGAGCACGGACTCAGCTCAGACACACCCCATGAGAAAGACTCAGCTCGACAACAGTACCCATGGAGTAGACGCAGGAGGCAGTAAAATGTCATTTTTCCGCTGCCTAATGGTAAAGTTTTTAATTTAGAGAGTGGGTAAGACGTGATCCTTAGTACTTGCCTACAACTTCTACCCAGAGCTAGGAGAAGGTGGCCATAGACTTAGCCGTGCAGAGGGCTTTGAAGGATAGAGCAGCCGTAAGGGGTACCGGCTGTCCCGTGCAGCTGGCCCCTCTCTCACTGGCGCCCTCCTCTCACTCGGCCCCTGCACATGCACCCCGTCAAAGGGCTGTCCCCTCACTGTCAAAACAGGCAGAGATGCATTGACAGAAATCCATGCTGAGAGCGTGAACACGCCTGACCTCGGTTCTGGAGCGCAGAGCCTAAGTAGCTGTAGTTGGAGCCGAGAGCCTAAAGTACTGCAGTATTGACAGTGATGTTTGTAATCCAAAAGTTATATATAGCATGGCTCTAAAAGACTGGGAAACAGCTAGGTTGTGCAAACAGCTATTCCGAAATAGCCTATGAGCTATGTTAAATAGATGTGATTCTGGCCTATAGGCCTTTATAAGGTTTGTTCACGTTGTTTCATAAAGTTGACGCCAATTTGTTGTAGCTACCACCAATACGTGTAGTATACATATTGCGTTTTCCTTCTACTGTGCCTTGTGTGACTGGCATTGACCATAATGCATCATTGCTTGCAAACTTCTACAATCAAATTTGATTTGTCACACTTCTCAACATGGCAGAGAGAGAAAAAAAATAGAGAAATAAAACAGGTAAACAATAAAAGTAATACACAATGAGTAAAAGTCGTTCCTGACCGGGAATCATAGGATATTATTACGTCCACTGTTTGCATGGGGTGACCCCACAGGCAGTACCAATACAGGCAGTACCATTACAGGCAGTACACATACAGCAGTACCACCTACAGGCAGTACCATACAGGCAGTACATAACAGGCAGTAACCATACAGGCATACCATACAGCAGTACGCATACAGCAGTACCATACAGGCCGTACCATACAGGCAGTGACATAACGAGGCCAGTCCCATACGGCAGTACCCATACGGCAGTACCATACTAGGAGGCAGTACTATAACAGCAGTACCGATACAGAGGGCGAGTGATATAACGGCCAAGGCAGCTATTTGACAGCACACAGCAGATAGAGTCTACTGAGAGGAGAGGCGAACTACATCTGGCTGCAACGCGAGTGTA